>NW_024062315.1:0-111264 GCF_006381635.1 Hibiscus syriacus | reverse complement strand
TTCAACATGATATTTTTCGTAATAATTTCTTACACCTTGCTGCCAAGTTGTCCCCTCCTTCTCGGCTTGATCATATCTCTGGTGCTGCTCTGCAAATGCAAAGGGAGCTTCAATGGTTTGAGGTGCATATGTTCTTTTCCGAATTAAATTGCCCTGGCTCCCCATTCTTGGTATTTTTTTAATGCTTTGATATTGGTTGATGTTGATTAGGAGTTGAGGAAGATTCTACCCCCAAAGTTCGAGGAAGAATTGAATGAAAGCAGTAGGACTCCAGCGTCATTATTTTCTCACGAGCACAAGGAGCTGATGAAAGACGGGGAGAGATGGATGAAGAACAACGCCGCGTCATGCATGGTGGTAGCCACTCTCATCGCTGCCGTCATGTTCACGTCGGCTTTCACCGTTCCAGGCGGAAACGACGAGAAAACAGGCTCCCCGATCTTCCTAAAATCCAATGCCTTTCTGGTGTTCATCATTGCCAACTCCGTCTCCCTGTTCGCTTCATCCACATCCGTGCTGGTTTTCTTGGGAATTTTAACGTCCCACTATGCGGAGAAAGACTTCCTTCAATCATTGCCTGCTAAATCCATACTTGGCCTTTTCACCCTCTTCTTTTCCATTGTGACCATGATGATTGCGTTTGGCTCCGCCATTTTCATCACCCTCCAAGCACGATTAGCTTGGGTCTCAATCCCGGTCATCGTTCTTTCAACCGTTCCCATCGCTTTCTTTACATTGTTACAGTTCCCTCTCTTGATCGAAATGCTGGTTTCGACTTATTGTTGTCGTATCTTCCATGAGCCCAATGCCCCCAAACTTGAATAACTTATGGCTCAATGGATATCGACAACAAATCGTATCAACATACCCTATTTTGTAATTTGATTGGTTTTCCCGGCTTGTGTTTTTCTTATAATGCGAAGCTACATGGCTTGTCCACAATAATATTCAAGTATTTTGTAACATGTTTATATTGCATGTTGTCCACTACAATATATCTTTTAAATAACAAAAATCAACCGAAACAGTGGAGAATTTAACCATGAGGTCGCTTAATATAAATATAATGAAATTAAAGAAATCAATAGAAATATGAAAAAAATATTGATTTGTTTTTGTTAATAACTTGTTAGGTGACGGTAACCACTGTCCTGTTTTTTTTTCTTTCTAATTTATACTTTAAAAAAACATGTATTTAATTAAATCTTTCAAAAAATAAACATGTTAAGTGATTCTTAATTTTATTTAAATTTTTAATTAAATCTTTAAAACGTTATTCTTTGTAGCCAAGGGCAGAGAAAGGATATATAGATTACGAAAGATGATCTCCATGGAATAATTGTATTCTCAAAACCTGCAGAATGTAAAAAAAATGAATAAAACTAAAGTTGGGTGAGACATGTATTAGATAAATTTCATCATATCCTCGACAAAATAAAAATGATGCCACGCTGTCTTTAGCTAATGGCTGAAAAAATGGACCAGTTTTACATGATAAATTACAATAAGAAAAATGGCCCATGCAATGAGATTTCTCTCGACTCTGCTGCACCAACAATGAATAAGCTGTGAAAGAAAAGAAAAGCGGGTGAAGAAGTATGAGGATCTAAAATTGCATTCCGGCTCGGTATACGATTGCTACTAGCTTCACACAAAATGATGAGTAGGGTATTCATGCTCATATCCATTATAATCATAATAAAGCCTCTCTCCCTTAGCAATATCGCGAGTAGCAACCAAAAGGACCCGACATTCACCATTCACACTGTACCTCACACATTTGCAGTTCAGCTTCTTCTTACCTTCCCTGCACAAAATTCTACATGTTTTAATCAAATTAGAGTACAACACCCGAACAAGAGGCCTCTTTTAAATGTGATAACTCATGCAGATGAGTAGACAAAATAGGCTTGATATGTTACACGATGAGACGTTAAGTAAAACTGAAGTTGAGTACTATGATCTTAACTGAGACACAGTGTTCAACACCAATGAGATAGGTTATACAGGCTTACGGGGTATGATTGTTAATGCCATTGATAAAGCGAGCAATGTTTCCACGTTTATCAGGGCAGATTACAAGACTTTCAGATGGGTTTGTTGCTAAAAGAAGGGTCATCATGCTATCACAATCATCATTTTCTCGGTTTCTAATGTAATCCACATCTCCTGTGTATTCCGAGATGAAGGTCATATCCTTTATCTGGGCATCTGCTTCTACAGTATAACTGCACCACATGATCAGAATAAACTATATTAAATATGCAGTTAAGCAATATAACTGCAGCAGTGCAATCTCAAGCTAAAGGTACCCTTCACATGAATCAAAAACTACTATAAAGGGAGGACATTCGCCTCTCCTACTCATTGCTCTACATAGTTCCAGGGTCTCCATATCTTCCTTCGAAAGAACCTGAAAGAACAGCATAAACAAAGCTAATATGGAACATAATAGAATTAAAAGTTCTAAATGAAACAATCTCTGAAATTCAAACCTGCATGCCACCATTTTCAAACTTGGCCTGATTAGCAGATCTAGGGGCCATGCCAGAAGAATAGGTTAGTTCATCACTGAATTCCATCTGCATTGTTGTTAAAGCAGAAGCAAGGGTGCCCATTTGTTTCAAACGTTGCTTAGGATCTTCCGATGGTATAAATGGCAAGAGTCTCCTTCGTTTCTTTAGCAACACCAATGATACAGAACGCCTGCGACGCTTTCTGGTATCTAGAAGATCAGCCAGAAGAAACAAGGAAATCAGTTTCTATTTGTCAACTAGGGCGAGATGATGGCCATCAAGAAATCTTCACAAGATCCAAATTTAGCAACATGGTCTCACACACTCTGTGCTGGATGCAAGTACTATGTGCATAAAAAGGCCCATGCCTAATCTTCAAATTGACAGGGGCCTTAATAAGTATTTCAACCAAAGAACATAGTCAAATACCCTCTCAAAAATGCCTTCTATATTTGCACTCTATAAAATTAATGAAATATGGAACAAGTAGTGATACTTTGCAACTAGCCGTCTCTGGCATTTAATAAGCAATGTATTGCAACTAGGTAATATTTTACCTGAACTTTCTATAAGAAAAATCCATATATGCAGAATGTAGCATATCACACATTCTAACTTCGACTATATGCAGGCATAAAGGATGTATGAGTTCGTCTCACACGAAAGAATTCAATATATCAAATGACGATTTAAACATAAAAACATGTGATCATAGTTATAAATGTTTTTTGGGGCTTGTTATAAGGTGTATGAGCACTAGTGCAAACTGCTTTCTATTAACAATTACAATTATTGTTGAACTATATTTTGATATAACAATTTAAGACAAAGTGTTTTTAGACTTGAATTGAAGTTATTCAAAGTTTTCAAAAATAATTCAAAGTCCTTAAAAGTGGATTTGAGCACAAAATGATTTTCACGTACAAAAAGTATCGATATTGTTCTTATAGTATCGGTACCTCATGAACAATACCGATATTGTTCATATGGTACCGATATCAAAGGTAAGAGAAGTATTGATACTACCAGCATTGCTCAAATTCCAGAATGTAAAAATAGTACCGATACCCAAAGGGTTACCGATACTACTTTACATAGTAGTATCAATATCATAGGCATAGTATCGATACTATCAGACCCCAACGGCTTGTAACGACTAGTTGATTTAAAAATAACAAAGATAGTACCGATAGTCTCTTTAGGAGTACCGATACCCTCTGTATTTGGACAGTTTTATTTTGCAGAGTTTTCTTCCCAAACGGCTAGAAATCATCTTCAACGGCTAGAAACGGCCATAACTTTATTTCAACATATAAATACATGAAGGATTATAACACCTATTCAAGCATTCAAACACAAGAGAAGAATTTTCCAATCTTATTTTATCTCTCTTGTAAATATTAAGTGTTTTAGTGAGCTTTATTCTGTAAACATCCTACTTTTGAGAGGTTTTATTGTTTCCTTTTTACTTTTTGTAAATGTGATTTATTCTAGTTTAGCCAAGTGAAAAAATTAGGAAGTATAAAAGTTATCTCTTAATCATTAAAAAAAAGAACAAACTAGTAAATTTGTTGAAAATTCAGATACTTGATTGATAAGTCGAACCACTATAAATTCTTGTGTCAAATTTCTCTATCTTTTACTTTCCTTACTCCTTAATCAAATTATTGTCAATTTTCCTTTACAACTTTTTCGATTGTCAATTCGAATCTCCGCAAATCCTAACAATTATTTTTCACCTCTCACAGGGAGCTTTGTTTACATAATAGAAATATGATAGTTAAAAATAAGTCGAGTTAAATGTTACTAATTTAATAGGTTGAAGAGTTTTGCTTTTATCCAAGTTTCGCATATGATATGAAAATAGCTTCAACATATGATTTCATCATCATTTGCAGCAACGTTTTCAAGTTCCAACTCAGCACTTTTCCAGATCCCTGCAAGGTCCTAGATTTTTTTACCATTAATCTAATTTAATTTTCAGCAAATTTCTCCTTTCCCTTAAACTGAAAGATTATACTCATTTCCAAACTCAAATTTTGCATGAACCCTGAAACGATGTGAGAATTTTATGAATGAATTTCAAATATAGTAGCCATTCTCAAATCAACAGGAAACACGAAGAAAAGACGAATGAGATAAAAAATTGCACATTTTTACCTTGATTCGACGTGCATTTCTTTTTCCCATCACCAGTCTTCTGAATCTTGAAGAAATCAATTATCTTCTTCTGCGAAAAACCTTTTAAAAAAACATTTATAATAAAAACTGGAAAATTTTAAAAATGCAACAAAACGATTTTTTTAAAAAAAGAGATAAAAATCCCTACTTCTTATTGGCTTCTGACCAGAGCATTTGGGGCAAAGCCAGGACCCAATAGGAATACGAACCACAATAGGTCTAAGGCATCTCATATGGAATCCTTTATCGCATTTATCACAAAGGAGGAGCTCTTCGGGACGTTCGCCGGAGCCGCATTGTTCACAGATGATGTCACTGTATTCAGCTCGCTCCACCACCGCGTATTTCGCACGCGCCAAAATCTCCGACATGGGTCTCAGCTTCCTCGGCGGCGAAGAAGGAGACGGCAGCCGGCGAGGTGCCTCGGTTCGGCGTCGGGGGCTGACATGACGCCGAGCCGCCGGCATGATGGTGGCTGGAGAATGGAAATAAAAATTGTGTGTTTCTGGTCTCGCGGGGAAATCAGAAACGGAGAAGACAGAGAGAAATTTGTTTTCATTTGTTCTAATGTGCGCCGCGTGTGCGCATTGAGTTCAATATGCGCATCCTCTCGCAAAGCCTGTTTTCTCTTCTTAATTTTCCCCTATTTTTCTGGACAGAGTCAAACTTTTCATGGCGTACGGTTGCAACTTCCACGGTGTAACCAAAAAATAAAATTAATTTAAAATATTTTTATTATATTGTCACGGCCCAAAATTTTGATCTGCGATGTGTGTCTAAATATCCGCATAAGAAATTATATAAGCGGTGCTGGATTTTCCTAGACCATCAAATTTGGTCGGGTCTTACAGGATGAAAGCATTTTTCATTTAATTTAAGATAATTGTTTAAATTAAGAAAAATAATTTAGATTTTTGATTTGAATTTAAATTTCTTGAATAAGATAACATTATGATATGATTTCATTCAATATCAATTGTTGATGTAATTTAATCTAGATCGTGAATTTAAGATAATTCAATTATAAATAAGAGTCTCCCTACTCATTTAATCAATTTATTATTTTAAGAATAATACAATTCAAGTATTTACTCTACTTTTTCTCTTGTTTCTTTGTTTTATGAGTTTCTTAGCTTTGTTTTGTGTCAATTTTTTAAGCTTTGTTTCGTGCCTTGTTGTCTCTTTTGGTGGCCTAGATAGTCTTAATAATATTTACGTTCCACAAGTTGTTCAACCTTGGTGGCTTTTGTTACCTCGAATGTGTTTGTTTTTGCATCTTTGTTAATCCTAATTGATTTGTTCGTCGTTTAGTGAGTTTGATTTCTCATAAGGATGTGGTTAAGGTTGACTTAGACAACAATTTAATAAGAGAAAACGTTTAAGGATACACAAATTAGTTAGTCAAAATTCTAACCCCGTGACAATATGTATAATTTTTTTATTTGTATTCAAATATTTTCTTTTAAAATTTCAAATTATTATACCTTATATATAATTTCCCCACTTGTGGTGCGTCAGTGGGAGGATCCTGAAACTGATCATTCGGTGTTACGATTTTACCTTGTTGAAGCTCGTCATTTAGACTCTAATTCACAGGTTGTTGTCTGATATGTCTGTCATGAACCCAATGGCGCAGCCCACTCCCTAGCATATTATGTCTCTAGTTCCGTTATACTTTTATATTTTGACTATGTTTCTCCTTATTGTATTGTGAATGTTGTTGTGACCATGAGTAAGTACGATCACCACGAGTGTTATGTGCCATGTCAATTATATATTACTTTCATATCGGCCGTTAACAATGAATAACTGATTTATTATAAATTGATAAATAATAATATTAGTAATTAAATCGTTATTTTTAAAACATTAGTAAAAAAACTTGCTAAAATATTAATAACCATTTAATTTAGTTTACCCTTTAAATTAATAATGTTAAAAATATTTTTCTATTACTCTTTTTTAAAATCAATATTGCACTTAAATTGAATAAATAAAAAATCTAGAAATATAAAATTGACAATATCAATGATTTTTTTAAAATTTTTTTATTAACACATTAGAGTAGATTTAGTAGCTTTTTCAAAATAATATGTATGCATTAATATCTTTAGAAAGCTTCATATATCTGTAATTGGGTTGAAAATAATATTAATCTTGTTAACAATATTAGATTTGAGCAACTGCATCTATAATATATATATTCTTAATCATTAAAAATTATGAACATATACTATTTTATAATCATCGTATATTATTTAAAAAATTAAATTTATATGTATCAATAATCTCAATAATATATTCTTTAAGATCCTGAATTAAATGATCGAGAGTTATAGTTAAATACGTATTATCTTATTATTGCCCGTATTAATAATAAAAAAAATGTTATAAAGCACTTGTTACTCTCCGTTCAACGCGAGCCTTCTATATTTTCAATTAAAGCTTATCGTCTGCCTTTTCCATCCTTTTTTTTTTGCTTAAAATATACATTCCAATTAACACAATCCAACTAGATCTAGACTCACCGCCCACACCCGAGCCCGATCTTTCTACCGCCATGGATCCACCACTTTCCTCCGCCCCTAAGCTACGACTAATATGTAGCTACGGCGGCCGCATCGTCTCACGTCCCCAAACCAAATCATTTTACTATTTCGGCGGTGAAAACCGCTTACTTACCATCCCCGCCACCGACAACACCACAACCACACTTACACTTTCTTCCCTCACCACCACCTCTCCACCTTTCTCCGCCTCACCATCCCATTTACTCTCAAATACCAACTTCCAAATCACGACCTCGACTCGCTCATTTCCATCTCGACCGATGATGATCTCCAAATCATGTTGGAAGAACACAAGAGAATCTCTTCTAGTTCTACCGCCGCATCTTCACGTATCAGGCTGTTTCTTTTTCCTGTTGGCAATGGCGATAAAGCTGAGTTGACTCATCCGAAACGAGAGAGTTGGTTTGTTGATGCTTTGAGGAGTGCAAGAATGCGGTTTGGAAGTGAAAGTGGTGAACAACCTGAGTCCATTCCTTTGGAGACTTCTTCTTTTGGTTCTACTTCTTCTTCGCTTTCCTCGTCTAGTTTGCCTCCAATCAAACCCTCACCTGAATCAATACCAAGGTAATAAGAACAAATTTTGATCTTCCTTTATACATGAAAAGAAAGGAGCTTTTGTGTCACTGCATTATTAAAAAAAAAATCTTTGTTTTGCTCCATGGTTCTGTTTCCTTATTCTCTTAGAGGCAGCTAGTGGCCCAATTGTTATACTTTTTTCCCTGAAAAAAAAGGGTTCCCTGTAAATGAAATTTTGTAGAGATTTTGACGATTTCTATTTTTGATTCGTTTTAGCTGATTACGGAATGAGCTCATTAGTTCTTAGATTGTTGCATAGAAAGGGGTTAAAACTTGAGTGTCAAATTTCTAACTTGATAATTTCTGCTTAAATTTGTGGGGATTGGAAGAAAATTTGATCAACTATTAGTTTAATTCAATAGGCTAAGTTTAACTTCATATATGTTCAAGATGAATGATTGGTTTCATAGTTTATGCTTCCTTTGACTGTGAAATTTTGTCTCATTCCAACAGCGATGAATGTCTCGGGAGTGCTGTTTCGAATGTGCAGACTGGAACTTTTCAAGACCAAGTTGGTCACATTGCTTCAATGGAGAATAGGCTCTGTTCTAACACTTTTGAATCAGACAAAAAATTTGCTGATCCTTCCTCTGGGATTGAGATGCATAAACCTGTTCATTCTTATGGGTTTCCGGTAAATCTGATGCATTTACCTCAGCAGCAAACACAAGTAATTCACGAGGATACCCATTACGTGCCGCCAAACATGCCTGGAACGCAGCCCGTTACGTCTTATTACACAGTCTATTATCCGGTGCCACAACAGCAGCAGCAGCTCCATTATCAGGCAAATCAGCCTTATCCAATGTATTATGCCCCTGTCGCACGAACTCAGCCCTACAATATACCTATGCAACATGGTATGGTTCAAGCAGCAAGTATCGGCCTTGGTCAGCCCCAAGCTCTTCCAAATGCTCCATTGATTCCAACTCAAGTGGTTCTCAAGGAGGTTGCAGCAGTACCTCAACCTGTAGCTGACTTAGCTTCAGAACAATACCAAAAAATTCCAACAGGGCACCAGTATAGTAATGTACCTCATGCTGAAACTGAAACAACGTTTGCAGGGGCTCAAAGTCAGCACCAACATCAACCGTTTGATGTTGCTGCTGGTGAAACCACGAATCAAACTAACAAACTTGATGACGACCCTGCTCGAGTCCAAATATACAAATCTCAGCCACCCCCACCAATGTTGCCTTCACAGTATCAAACAATGACCAAAGCCACGACATTGCTTTTGTCGGAGGCTCTGGCAAAGTTGCATACAGACAATGCTGAACAACAGATTACGGCATCGGAACCATAATGATTCGATTCTCCATCTGGGAAAACAGTTTGGTAGTGGTGTCTTGCTAACTTATTTCTTGTGTTCCACGTTTCCTTTTTTTGTTTTTTCTTGGAAGTTCTGGAAATTATAGTATTCCAAACAAGGTGTTGTATGATTGAATTGTCTCTTCTGATCTTCTCATAATCCCTCTTTTAGAGAAATATAACATTTGTTTATGTAATCTCACTAATGGAATGGAGATTTTATTATAAATGTTGATTATTTGTCTCTTTCTTTACTAAAAGTACAAATAGATGCTTCTAACTGTAAAGAGAAAGTAAGAAAGAGAGCTTTTGTCTCTGTCATTATTTGCAATGTTGGGCGTGGATTGGGGGAGTTCATTACATGCCTTGGTGCAAATGGTTACCTCGCTATTGAGGTGCAAGTGGTGGACATGGGAAAGTTTAGATTTGAACTATATTATATTCAACGCTTAATTGAAAAATAACCATTTAAAGTAGACCTTTTATTTATTTATTAGAGAGTAGGTGTTTAACGTTTTTTCCGTTATTATTTTGACAAAATATCAAAAAGAAACCCCAATGTTACTAAATAGTTATTGTGGCCCATATTCTTTTCTAAAGCGTTTGAGCCCTCAAAGTTTCATTTTGAGACAAAAAGACCCCTATATGGATGAAAAACATTAGTTAACGAACTGTTAATGCTCCGAAATAGGGGTAGTTCTACACCAAAATGGAATGTTGGAGGCCAAAATGTTCTATAAGAAAATAATAAAGGTCAAGATTATTCAGTCAAACGTTAGGAATCTTTTTTCGTCCTAAAATGAAATGTTGGTGGCCAAAATGTTTTAAAAAAAAGAATGTGGGCCAAAATGACCCTTTTGATAAATTTTATAGGCTAATTCTAGGTTAAAAGAAATCTGCCAATCGTTCAAAATATGATATGACATGTTTATAAATTTTTAAAAATTATTTAGAAAATCTTATATTTATTATTATTATTAAAAAATCTTAAAATCTCTCTAAAATCTAAAAGGTTCGCATAGCTCTAAAACACTTAATTTCAAAATTTCATTAGTCATCCATTCGTTGTCGATCTTCCACGGACCAGCCATCTCTTCATCGTCACCAGATTATCTCGTGGCTGGCCACGGTGGTGATCATGATTTGCCCATGCAAATCAAATAACTTGAAATTGAACGCTGTTTGTAAGTTGTAACCATGCAAATCTCAGCAGAACATTCAGGACCTCCATTCCAATTAATGAACCTTTATAAAATAGATGAACGATGACAATGAAAAAGTTTAGAGTTCGATTCTTAGATTTACAATGGCAAAAAAGTAGATACATTTTTGTGTTATAAGGAGTTTATCTCTCAGTATCAGTTCTTAGAATGACGTTGAAGCAGCCCCCAATGTAGATAAGGTCCTAATAAGTACCGACAACGGCAGTCGTCTCATAAACTTGTCGGCGACGAGTGGAGAAGGGGTGATTGAAGGATTAGAGATTTAAGTTTAATTTTTAGGGATTGAATGGATGATTAGGGGATGGCGATAAGGAAGCTTGGAAACATAACAAGCTTAAGCATTTTTATCAACTTTCTTACCGGTGAAGATCTTGGCCAGATTCGGCATCACTTTTCTTTTCTTCTTAATGATGAACGGGGTCAATCCACCCACCCGTGTCACCGGTGATGACGAGCTACGGGACCTTGATTTTCCTAATGGTGTCAAGTTGCCATTGCTTTTCATTGATCTTCTGACGTATGGAGATTGCTTGTTTTGTCCTTCACCATTTTGCAAATTTCTTAGTTCATTCTCTATCATTTTCTTTGTTGAAAGTGACCTTTCGGTTCGATATGTTTCGTGTTCTTCCTCTACCCTTGTCTCCCTAAGATCTCTTTGAACCATTTCGGTTTTCATCAATATTTCCCTTTCACTAGCCTTGAGAGCTTCAATCCATGCCTCTGCTGCAACAACTTTCTTATCAGCAATCTCTTCGGCTCCAACTGCACGTCCGGTTAAGTACTCGTACTCAAATTTCGATACGGTAATCGTGGAGCTTTGATTAGATGCCGAAGCTCTAGATTGAATTGTGGTCTCTATGAGAGATCTCAGCTTTTCTAGAGCTGACGTCTCTGCTAACTTGACTGCTTCAAGTTCCTCCACAGCTGCCTGCAGGTTTCTCTCGGTTGAGTCTGTTTCGAACTCGGTTTGACAGATTTCTTCTTTGATTTTCGTGATGTCTTCGGTTACAAGAGCCTTTTCTTTCTTTGATGCTTCAGCTTCAGTTCTTAACTGTTCAATTGTCAGGGAAAGATTGGTCACAATTGATTTAGCCTTCTCTTCAGCTGCTGTCACTGCTTCCAACTTCGATTTGGCTCTTAAGAGCTTTGAGTTGAGACTTTTAACTCTCAAATCTGTCTTTTCTTCTGTTTTCTTCAACTTTTCTGTTTCTTCAGCAACAAGTTTCTGCTCATTTCGGATAACATCCATCGATGACATATACCTAAAACCCTCTTCTCGAATCGAAGCCAATTCGTTCTTAGCTTCCAGCAACTCCTTGCTGATCGACTCTGATGAAGGTTTTTGATCCTTAACCTGCTTAAGTTTATCTTGTAAGAGACTAACATCAGACAAAGCGACATTCAATCTTTGTTCCAACTCTACAGTCCGATCGATCTCTTTGACCATGTTATTCATCTTCTTCTTCATTTCATCCATCGTATACGAAAATTCAGCAACTTCTTTCTCTTTTTGAGCTTCGATATCTGCAGTTTCTTTCGATGCCTCGATCCTAGCCAGTTCAACCAGAACATGTTCCTCGTTAGCTGCCTCAATTTCCTTCCTGAGCTCTTCGATATACCTACCATTAGAAATTATTTTCGAGCTTGAATATTCAAACTCCTTCACTGCTCTCGCTTTCTCTGCCATTATAGACTCCATTTCAAGCTTAAGTTCACTGAGTTCATGTTTCACAATCTCCACTTCTTTCATAACTTCGGCATACTGATAACTTTCGAGACTCATAAAAACCGATGCCTTGTCTTCGAGTTTTCCTTTCTTTTTCAAAGATTCAACATCCTTAATCTTTTCCTTCGCCTTAGAATTTGATTCCTCTATCATTGAAGCCAAATCCTTCACCGTTTTCTTTGCACTAAAGAGTTCAGATTCTGCTTTAAACTTTGCTGATTCTGCAATTCTTCTACTCTCTTTATTGGCTCATATCCCTCCTAGCAATATGAAGCTCCCTTGCTTTTGACAGTGGCTTCCGGACAGTTGAACACACAATGGTAAATTAATCAGTCAAAATTGAAACTTTTGTGAATTCCGTTGATTAAAAGCTAGATACTCTTCATAAAAACTATGAAAAAAACCAAAACTATACCTCTGGAAAGGCCTCCTGATTCTGGGGTTTCTTCAGTGAATAATTACCTTCAAGAGTCATTTCTTCATACATATTCACGCAAGAAAGACCTATAAAAACCGGAGCAAATGGCCTGGAATTACAATAATAATCCTTCTATATATCAATTTTACATATTATTAACATCCCCTCAACAGCAAACATGTTAAAACTGAAAGGAAACGGAAGTTAAAACTAAGAAGAGATGACAACATACCAAGAAATTGTGGGTGGAGTTTAGAACATAATAAATGGTGACCGGAGACTAAACCTGCAATGAAATTGAAATTTGTTGAAAGATGTAGAAGAAGAAGATAATGTTTTTGGGATGAGTCAGGGGCAGAGGACAATAGTTTGAATCCCTGGTGATTGGCTAACATTCTTGAATGCAACACTAGCCATAAATAACACCAAACTCCAGCTGTGGGATCGATTTTAATTTTTTTAAAGGATATATTTTTAGGGTAAACTACACATTTAGTATCTGAACTATTACTTTTGTTTTATTTTAGTATTCAAGCTTTAATTTTTTTCAAGACTATACCTAACGTCGTTTAGGTTTTACTTTGGTATCCAAGCGATCTCAGTGATTAAAAATTTGTTTTTGGGTTCGAGCAACGTATGCAATGGTATGATCCTTCATTGCTAAAAGATTAAATCTTTGAACATATATTACCTTGTATTTACACCAAATTTATAAAAAATATATTACAAATTAATGATAATTAGATTTATCAAACTATTATAAATTAATAATAATTAAACTTATCAAACTATTGCAAAATGATCCTTAAATTTATAAAAAAAATTATCGCTAAATTAACCAATAAACGTCAATAACTACCAAGCCCAAAGCTCGGATGTCACAATCCTCTTTATGCTAATATCATCATGGTAGCTGGGAGGTTATGGGTCTTTATTTAGTTATTTCACAAATATGTGTGAGTAGTGGAGTCATGATGTTCCTTACAGTTCGTTAAAGAAATATGAAATGTTGAAATCTCATGTAGATTTATTAGGGTTGATCTGACTTTTTGGTATAGGGTTGCCCGGTTTTACCATAGAAATTGAGTTGTATCAGAAGTATTCACATATTTCATGAATATGGTGTTCCAAGTAGGGATGGTCACGAGATTCGAATTTAACGGGTTTTGATCTGACTTATTTTTATTTTATAAAAAATAGGTTCGGGTCGGATTCGAGTTTATGGTGAAAAACATCAGATTTAACCTTAAAAATAATGTAATTATATATTATATATTTAGGGATAATTACAATAATGCTCTCTCTATTTTAAAAACTAAAGTCAATATTTTTTTATAAATATATTTATTCTGGGTCAGATCGACTCGAGTTCGGAGTTTATCTAAAAAACGGTCGAGTTTTGGATCGAATGAAGTCACCCTAAATTCAAATCAGGTCGGAATTAGGATGGATGATGTATATTTTCTAGATCGAATCGGACTAGTTAAAACCCGACCCATACCCATTCCTAATTTCAAGTGCCACCTAATTAGGCCAGTTGTAAGTACATTGATGACTTCATGTTGATCGATATATGTGATGATGGTTGGTACTCAAACCCGTTAGTTCCATGTGTAGTTGAGACATCGAGGTAATGAGTAATTATCCTTGAGCATGATACATCCTAAACTAATAAGCTTAAATAAATCATACGATTTGAAATATTTCTAATAATGGTCAAGGATTATTCCCTAAAGAAATATTCTAACTTGAAAGGGGACTCTCCACTCAAACTAATGGGGATGTACTATAAATCGTCGATAAAAGCTCTCATTTCCCCATCATTTGAACCATCGAGAATCGACACCTCTCGAGTTGTATATCAACATGGGTGTATTGCCATATGAACACTTAATATGTGTGGACTTTAGAGCATTACTGATGTTTGGTCACAATGATATAATGGTTGAAAACAATTTAAGAATCATGACCGACATATAGGAATCCCAATGGTTGAAAATTCTAATCACTCATCCCATTGAGCAGCCAAGACCTCTTGACAGCAATGCATTGTCACAGGCAGTTCTAACATTTGACAACAGCACTCACAAGCCTGAAGAAAAGTTGGCAGAACCAGTTTTGAATTGATAAAATTAAGCTTTTTTTTTGTTAATACATATATATGTATATCAGTGATATAATGGGATACATTTATGAAAAGACTAAGATCTTGTATTATACTACTTGCTTCCCCCCCCAAAATAGAATATATTGTCAAGATTTGCTACAATTTCTCTTCATAGAAATTCAAGCACATTTACCATGCCTGATGCAGTTTTATTAAAGCAGGGTTTGGGGACAATTCAAATCCTTGCTGATGCTTTGCCTAAGATTGCTCCTTATGTTTTGATCAACCATCGGGAGGTTCACTTTCTGACTATTACTTTTTACTCGTACGGTATTTTATTTGGCATCCTTATAAATTCATTTAATTCCATACTAATTTATTTGACTCTAGGAGCTTCTTCCTCTGATAATGTGTGCTATCGAGTGACACCCAGATAATGCCACTCGAGACTCATTGACGCACACACTATTCAATTTGATTAAACGTCCAGATGAACAGAAGAGGCGAATTATAATGGATGTATGTTTCAGAGAATCCCATTAGAGCATCAATAGCTACCAGTGTAGATACAGTGGTAAATCTTTTAAACTTCATTTCAGGCATGTGTGAGCCTTGCTAAAAATGTTGGTGGAGGTGAGAACAGAAATAGAACTACTCCCCCAGTGCTGGGAACAAGTGAGTTTCTGGGCTTGCTTATTTCTTCTTTGTCAGTTGTACTTGTAGTAGCCTGATTTCATATTGTTTTGAATGCAGATAAATCAGGTGTATGAGGAGCGCAGGTTGCTTGTTGCTCAATCAAGCGAGGAGCTTGCTGAATTTGTCAGACCCGAGATTCGTGATTCTCTTAGTTTATCTATCGTACAACAACTGATAGAAGATCCAGCAACCGTTGTCCGAGAAGCTGCTGAACACAATCTGGCCTTACTACTTCCACTCTTTCCACATATGGATAGATATTTCCGGGTCAGCCTCACTAAATATGCTTCCAGGCAATCGTGGAGGAGAATTCTGACTTGACAGAATTCTAACCCCATGGTCTATGGACTGGAGCCTTTTCCCCTTAGCATAATATAGTAACTTTAAAAAAATAGAGAAATTATAATAAGAAAACATATAAAACTCTCCACGGCCTTATTTGTATATTGACAGGTTGAGGAGTTGATGTTCCAATTGGCCTGTGATCCATCCGGAGTGGTGGTCGAAACTACACTAAATGAACTACTACCTGCAATAATAAATTGGGGAAACAAGTTTAGACCATATTTTGAGAGTTCTAATCTCTCATATCTTAGCCTCTGCTGAGGTAACTTTTAGCCCTTCGGTTTTATCATTTTCTAGGTAATACCACATTTACAATTTGCCATGCTTTTCCCTCTTACTGTTAATATTTTCAGCGCTGTCCACCTGTTTCTGGAGTTGAAGGATCAGTGGAGTCCCACCTGCTCGATTTAGGTGAACGAGAGCGCTGGAATCTTGATATTTTGTTTAGAATTTTGCAGACTTGCTTCCTTATGTGCATCAGAAAGCAATTGAGACATGCCCATTTTCCTCTGTTTCAGAGTCAAATGGGACAAATTTTTCCAGTTCAATACTTGAAATGTATGCTGGGTAAGCTTTTCCCTTTTCTTTGGTTTCTTTTTCCAGACTTGCACTTTCTTTTATTTATCAGACTTTTGAAATGAGTATATGGATAGATTTGGATAGCTTAGTTGTAAGCTGAAATGATTTTGATTGATTTTATATTCTACTAGGGGACGTGTCGAGTGGCCTGCATTTGAATGGATGCATGTGGACTGCTTTTCTGGTTTGATACAACTGGCTTGTGTGTTACCCCAGAAAGAGGATAGTTTAAGAAACCGAATTACAAAGGTATTTTCTTAATATTGCATTTAATGGGATTTTCTGCTTTCTTTATGCTTGTTCTATTGAAATAATGCTCTTTCTCTTATTGCTAATCTACATCATGACATTGCAGTTTTTATAGGCTGTTTCTGAATGTTTTGGGGAGTCTTATTCGACACACATAATGATTCCAGTATTCTTGATAGCAGTTGGGGATACTGATGATTTGACATTCCCCCCCTCCCCTACATTCATTCTAGAATCAACGCTATTGTCTCCTTAGAATCTTGTTAACCTTTTGTTGTTGCATGTTTTGTGATTGTTGCTTGGGTGCAGGTCTAAAACCAAGAATAGCTGTTGCCAAGAGACTGGCTACTCTAGGTATCCTGCCACTTCTCTTAGCGGGTGTTCTAGGATCTCCTGGTAAGCGTGAACAGTTGGCAGACTACTTGAGGAAGCTATTAGTTGAAGGTGTAGCGAAAGAGAATCATTCTACGACATACAACAACGATATATTGAAAGCCATTGTATGTTTCTCTTTCCTTTAAAACTATTTTGTCTTGCTATACCTCACAATAAGATACTTGCATACATTTCAACAGGTGACATATATTAATGCAGAAGTTGCATCCACACATGGTCTGCCTGCCTTGATTACCCTTGGCTCGGACCAAAACGTGAATGTGAAGAATGCAAGCATAGATGCATTTGGGGCTGTGGCACAACATTTAAACCTGCCGTTGACGTAGATGTAATCTCTCGAACATACAAACTTAAACGTAGTGATGAAATTACATTTTGCCAAAATCCAAATCCAAACATATGATAATAATCGATGATATTAGCTGACAAGTTGATTTGTCCATGATTTGTGTCAGCGTCAAGCAAAATATTAAAATTGTCTATTCAAACAAATTTCAATATATAAATCATTTGTTCGAATTTCAATCAATCATATGATTAAAATTACTTTGATTTAAGACTTAAAATACGAGTATTGACTAAAACCCGACCTATACAAATAAAATATGGATAAATTGTGCATTTAGTACCTAAACTATCCATTTTGATCCTTTTAATACCTAAACTTTCAATTTTTTCAAAATAATACCTAAATTTAGTCTTTGTTTCATTTTTAGTACCAAAACTGAAGTGTTGAAAAAATTGAAAGTTTAGTACCTAAACCATACTTAAGTTTTGAAGAAAAAAATGAAAGTTTAGATACTAAAACGGACCAAACCTGATAGTTTATGTACTAAACACGTTAAGTTTTTAATGACGGCATATTAAAATGAAACAAAAACTAAAAAATAGGTATACTTTTGGAAAAAAAATAAAAATTTAAGTACTAAAACGGACAACAACTAATAGTTCAGATACTAAATGCGTAATTTACCCATAAAATATTGAACTCTGCAGCGAGGGACAAAGTTGGATGATGCAGATCAACGACTGTTCTTACGGTGTTTGATCGTACAGGGAGTGGTTGGTCGGTGGCGCACCGGAGAGTGGAAGTTATGGGTGGCTTATAAGTCTCGTGAAACCTAGGTATAAATCATGTACGGTACATAACGAAATGAGATGCTAATAAGATCATCTATACAGTTGAATGAACGAGACAAAGAACTTACTGATTAATTATTTAACATAAACTCGAGAAATTTTCTACCCAAAGCTTGGTTTGGATTGAAAATTGGCCACATTGACCATTCATTTTGTTCAAGGTCATTTTTCCAAGTTAATATTTTGCTAAATCCTCCAAGTTTCAAATATGAACAAATCTAATTTCTCATCTTTTAACATATTTGCATCTAAAACTCTTATCCAACACATTCAAACATGATCTACAGGGAAGCTTTCCACAGGTAATCTTTTCTAAATTTCATTTTCATTTACGAGAGGAATTACAAAGGTACAAACAACAGGCAGCCCTTTTTCCCTTTGCCATCTTCCCATCTAAACGAGAGATGAAAGAGTGTTAATTTAGCCTATAGTCTCCTATTACTCGGTTAAACTTAACGATCTGTGTATCCATGTTTTTATCAATTTATTTCTTATTTTGTATCATCTGGTATTTAGAATTATCAAGTGTAAGAGCTAATCAAACACATTAGACATGTCCAAATATGATTCATAAACAGATTCAAATTTATCCCTTCCTCTCACCCATTTCGTCTACAATCTAAAAATCCAAAAACTGATTCAATTCCATATTTGTTGAGTTCAAATTATTTTGGGTTTGATTTTGATTTTGACATATGCAAACGAAACGTACACGAAGATGGCTAATTGAACCATTTATGAAGTCAAAACATAAACCATTTGATGTGCTGAAGCGGTTACCTCTACTTATTGCGTTTAACAGCACGCCTTCCTTGGCCTTTCTTCGGCGGTCCCTTACCACGTCTCTTCAACATTTCTAGCTTCAATCGGCGCTCTTCTTCTCCCCTTGCCATGACACGCGGATCGTCATTCTTGATGTCGTACGGGTACCATTCCGCAACCTTGTCACCGATGAGCTTTTTGCGTAGAATCTTATGGGCTGATATCTGCCCCGCCGGGTTAAGTATGTGTCCGAATATTCTAGCTCGAGCTTCACTGACCCCAACTACAACAGCCGAGGCCAACATCTTTTTTAAACCACCCCCGCCACTCATCTTCCAATCGCTTCTGTTGAACGTTCAAAAGAATCTTTCAGCAAATTTTTCTAACCCAAAACTGAATTTAACAACCAGATTTATACCAGAAATTTCCACAGTCTATTTCAATAACAGAATATAGCAGTAGAAATCAATCTTCAAATCAAGTTAGGGTTTTAAAAGTTACCTTATTTAATTTCCTGGTCTGCCGGAAACTTGAAGGCAAGGAACTGGTACAGGTGGAGGAGATGGGAGTGACGAGAGGCTTGCTAGGGCGGCGGGATGTGTGAAAAACAGATGCGAGTAGTATGGTAGGAATACTTATAGTAATATAATTTGGGGTAAACTACACACTTATTACTTAAACTATTATTGTTATTTCATTTTAGCACTCAAACTTTTCACTTTTCAAAACTATTTTATATTTTATTTTGGTACTCTGCAGTTAAAAATTTAACGGTGATGTTAATATGTCACTATAAGATAAGATCACATCATCATTGAAAAATAATAAAATGTCACTTTAACAATCCTGATAATTTTTTAACTTAACAGTCGGATACCAAATTGAAACATAAACTAAATGTTATGTATGATTTTTTAAAAAATAAAGCATAACAAAAATAATAGTTTATATACTACATTCACAATTTACCCAAAAAATGTTAAGCTCATTTTTTACTCATGGACAATGGTTACCTTTCTTTGCTTATGAGTCCAACCACTGGCGAAGGCAGCATACATTAATCGTGTCAATTGACACCCTGAGAGTTTCTAAACTTTCTTTTTCATCCATATAGATTATATATATATACATACTATAATATAAAATAAAAAAAATGACACCCTTTTTAAACATATTATAACATCCTTTAAAAAATAAATTAGCCTCATATTTTTTTAAAATAATAATAATAATAATTTTAAAATTCAATTTTTCCACATAATTTTTTCATATAATTTCTAAATTTGACACCCCAAAATTTTTTTCTAGCTCCGCCTCTGAGTTCAACAATGACGTCATCTCGTTGGACTATGTTCTGTATAGAAAGAACTCAGGTGTGGTGGATGCATGTAATAAGTTGAGGTATATCAGCATGTTCAGTTTTCAAATAGACGTTGTGAGAGATAAAGGGGTGAAGAAGAAGAAGAAGAAGAAGAAGAAGAAGAAGAAGAAGAAGAAGAAGAAGAAGAAGAAGAAGAAGAAGAAGAAGAAGAAGAATAAGAAGAAGAAGAAGAAAAGGATACATATGAGACATGGATTTTATTTTTTATTTTATTTTTTTAATTGTTAACTTAGACTTTTGTTAATGAGTTAACGGGAGTTAACAATCAATGATCAAATTGAACGGATCGATAACATAAGAGATCAAACCCACTTAATTTTTGAATCGATGACCAAAATCAATCAAACCAAAAACATAATGGATCATCTGTTAGTTTACCCTAAATATAGGTTAGGAAAATTATTATTGTTACGTTATTTTTCTTAACCAATTAACAATACAGACACACCTTACGGATGCAACTGCTCAAACCCATAATCTCTAAGGAGAACAACATTTTCTACTAAAATCACTTGATGTATTCATTTATTATTGTTATGTTAGCATGTGATTGTTAGATGTCATTTTAATTAATTAAAATAAAACGTTAAAAATAACTATATTTAAAAATAGAAATAAAAATTATTATTTAATCAAACATTAAAAATATATTTTATCAGCTATAAAAATTTTAATTTATCGAAATAATATCCCAGTTAAATGTAAGTCATCACCTATTATTATTGTTACTATTAGTTAATTGACACTTCCTATTGATTAAATGTCCCTATAAAATTGGTGTACCCCAAGCCTCCAATTCAATTTTAAAAAAAACATAAATTACTTGTATATCTTTGTATTATAAGTAAATTTATAATTAGTTCATCTTATTTTAAAAAAGTTACAATCTAATCATTTTACTTATTTATTGGTACAATCACGTTACTTGGTCATTAAACGTATAATGAACTATAACTATAACTTTATATATATATATATATATATATATACATATATATTACACTTCATAAATACGTAAATAAAATAATAAGAATATTTTATGCTTGAATTATTGCATTAATTGCTTTTACCTCTTCAAGATAATCACTACTTCCTAATGGTTCATTACATATCAGATTAATTTACAAATTGATAATATGGTAAGTTTTCTCTGTTAGCAGAATCCAAACGAAGGTATGATTTTATGTTAAGGATGTAAAATTTTAAGAAGTTATATTAAAAATTTAGGAGTGCAAAATTACAAAAAAAAAAATTAAGAGATATAAAATTAGATCATTAGTAAAAAAAATATCTAAACTATACGAAGAATTTAAAATTTTCAGAGATTACGACCCCAACACCTCATCTTATCTCAGAGAGCACAACAAAGTATGATAACATCATTCTTCGCCGCAAGGTCACTTATATTAGTATAAGATGAAATTGATATTGCACCAAAATATAAGAAATTAGAAAAGAAATCTATAAAAGTTGTAAAAAAAATTGAAAATTTGCTCATAGTTGAGTGACTAAAATGTAAATTTTAAAAAATTTAACACACTTAACAATAAAGTGATCTGATTGTTATCGTTGATAAATAAAGTAACTCAATTGTAATTTTATAACATGTGATAGCTCAATTATAAACTTCATAATACCTATGGGTGTAATTTACCCTTTTCAAATCAAGCCATCGCGTGTGTTTTTTTCTCTTTTTATTTTCATGCGACTCCTGCACTCTTCCAAAGGTCACCAATCGCTAAAAAATGATCTGATCGTACATTATGAAATGCATAATCAAATAAAAAAGAAAAACGACATTATCAAGGCGGATCTTGAGCTCTTTTCTTTGTTTGCTGACTATAAATCAAGAGTAAAACAACACAAGATTGGAACAATTAAAGAACGACATTGCTTGCTGAAAATTAAAAAAGGAAGCCAAGTTCAATCATCTTCTCCAATGGCTTCATTCGGTTTCAGTTGTCCAACAAGCTCTTTGCTTTTCTCTCCATCTGTCGTTAACCATCGAAGAGCCTTGCAGGGTCGTTTCATTGCCAGCTCCAGCACTAGCAGCAGTGAGCTGATGAGCCAATCATCAGTTAGTGAAACAACTGAAAGGCCAAGAACAAGCTTGGGATTGAAGAACTTGACTGAGATTTTCTGGGTTGATGTTCATAGTGCTGAAGGGAGACCACTGAATGTTGGGCTTCAAGAACCGGTGACCATTGGGTGTTCGACGCTTGAACAGGTTGAGAATGTGGCTGTCCGAGTTGAACTCAGCAATGGCTGTGTTGGGTGGGGTGAGATTCCAGTGGTTCCTTGGGTTAACTGGAACCAAGCTACTGTTCTTGAGAAAGTGAGAGAAGCTTGTGAATCTCTTAGCCAGGGACCTCCAGTGACTTTGAATTTGGTTTTACAGCAGATTTCAGAAATGTTTCCTGGCAGCGAATTTGCTTCTGTAAGTTTATTATATGTTCAATATGTACTAGCATTACAAGAACCTGTCATTTTTTCTTGAAATATCCATGGCACTGCACTCATTTCTCATGGATATGGGTTGACTGTCTAATATCTTTCATATCATTCAAAAATTAGAAAAATCTAATTATGCCTGGTATTCTCACGTCCAATACTCTCTCATATCTGTTTACATAGGAGAAAGAGAAAAACAAACCAAGTAATTTGTTTGGTCGCCTTTGTATTGGATCCTTCTTATGATTTTAACATGTGTATGAAGGTTAGAGCTGGATTAGAAATGGCATTGATTGATGCGGTTGCTAATAGCATTGATGTTCCCCTATGGAGATTATTCGGGGGAGTCTCCAATTCCTTGTCCACTGCTGCTACAGTTAAGTAATGCATATGGGATTTGAATTCTTTATTTTTAAAAGTTTTCTCATGATTAGAAAGTCTTAGAGAACCATCTCTTCGTATTCATATATGAATATGTGTTGAACATGAATATTGGATTCAATTACGAATAAATGAAATAGAACCAACATAGCACATTACATTATAAAGACAGAGAGACTGTCCTAAGTATCAGTTTCATGGTTGTGATGGAGGCTAATAATTTCCATATGTACAGATTCCAACTACTTCCTCGGCTAAAGCATTCGATCTGGCTGCTAAATATTGCAAACTGGGATTCAAGACATTGGAGATTAAACTAGGAAGGAGCCTAAATGCAGATATTGAAGTTCTTCAAGCAGTAAGAGCAGCTCACCCTCATTGTTTATTTATCTTAGATGCAAACGAGGGTTACACTCCAGAGGAAGCCATTGAAGTTCTGGATAAACTAAATGGTAAGGAATTTTCAAACATGACAAGTTATATTACAATAAGATAATGATCTATGTATTTGGAAGGTCCTCCTTGAAGGGTACTATCCCGTGTCCATATCTAGATATGCATCGAAAAAGAATATTTTAAGGGGAAAAATGAAGAATCAAATGACAGTTTGTTGTATGCAGTTGACTTAGTTGAATTCATCTTATTGCAGAAAAAGGGGTGACTCCTATACTCTTTGTACAACCAGTTCACAGAGATGACTGGAGAGGCCTTGGTGATGTGAGTAATGTTGCAAGGCATAAGTATGGGATATCTGTTGTAGCAGATGAAAGTTGCAGAGATTTGATTGACATTCAAAAACTTACGGAGGAAAATCTTGTGGATGTTGTCAACATTAAATTATCCAAATTCGGGATTCTTGGTATCCTTGAAATTGTTGAAATGGTTAAAAACTCTGGATTGGAACTTATGATTGATAGTGTGGCCGAAACTAGACTTGCCACTGGTGTTGCTGGTCATTTAGCAGCTGGCCTTGGTTGCTTCAAGTAAGTATGCCTCTTCATTCATTTCTTCTGGGAATCGTAACTTGCATTTGATGTTATCCTATGTTGCTCGGATAAGCGGGAGAGTCGAATATCAGTATGTATCCTCGTATTTTTATATTTTGAATGTTGTTACAGTGTTACTCTATCATGCTCACATTTGAAAAATGTGACGGATATGGTATCCGACATGAATACTCCGAAAATAATGAAGAGATGGAACAACATCAATGTCATCTATTACTTGTATATGTCATTTTGAATTACATCAGTTAAAGTTTCAACATACATATTATGTTGATTTTTTTTGTTTCTTAAATTCCTTCGTTTCTTTCTTCTGGGAATAGTAATTTGCATGTGATATTGCTGGATTTATTAAATATGGATACGTATTTTTTTTTTACATAATCATATATTTAGAAGGTTTTTGGAGGGTCATATCCTCGTACCCATGTTTAAAAATATGTCAGATATGGTAGCAAACACAAATACTTCAAAAAAGGAAAAAGAACCCAAAGGAACATAGATATTGTCCATTGTTTATATCTAGAATTTCGAAGTAAATAAGTAAAAATTTCAAACAAATCAAAGTATTAAGTTCTGATGCAACTTTGTTGCAGATATGTTAATATTAGTGCACCCATTTTGTTCTCAGAAGATCCAGTTGTGGGAGGTTATGAAGGTACAGTTTCTTTTATTTATATACATATTTGGAATTCATTTCTCTTTTAAGTGTATGGTTTATATGCGATATGTGTTCGACACTAGTATGGTTATTTTTTTAAGTTCTTTCGTGTATTTAGAGAATTCTTGGAGATCATATGTCTATACTCGTGTCACATACGAGTGTCGAACACATGTACTTTGGAAAATAATAATAATAGTATGAACAGCATAGCTTCCGAAAACATATGATTAACATATTCAGTCTTTGCTGTGCTAGTTTCTGGCTCAAATTACAAGTTTATCAATAGCAGAGGGCAAGGAGGTTTTCTCAAATGGAATTCTCTCTCATGGTGAGTTTACCTTTACTGTAATCACATTTTTAAAGGCTTAAATTATGATTCCATGATACTTTGTGCTCTAGTTGATTACTCTACTAGTCAGTGTAGAAAACATCACAATCATGGATGGATTGAAGGGTGACCGTCGAGGTTGCTCCCTTGAAAATTTTAAATTCTCATATAATTTGGATATTTTCTATTCATAATTTGTTTTCACCCCTAAATTTTATAAGCTTTCCCTTCCTAATTTCCTATAGTAAAATCTTGCGTCTTTCCCTGATGACAACACGTATACTAGAACATATAATCCAAGGAAGTAGCAATACCCCGGAAATAATTTATTTTCTGCGCTTGAATTGTGTTTTTTGTTATTTATATTTGGATAAGTGTATGTTGTTAATCAGGATATGTTGAATATTCTGCAGAAATGGACTGGATTTTGCTGTGGAGTGGGATATTTCAATGGTTATGTGCTTTGTAAGTATGCAATATCCCCATGTATCATTAGGTAAACAATGGTTGAATATGAAAAATCTGAATTATTGTAATAAGAAATTTAAATAGCTCAGTTGTGCATCCAAATGAAACATTGCATTGATCCTGCAATTTAAATCTCTGATTCCTGTATATATTGAAGTTTTCCCCCAAGGAAAGCTCTGCCTACTCTCTGTGGATTGAGTTTTAAATAATTTTCTTTATTTCAAATTCAGGTTGGGTCAACAGCAATTACTATCTAATTATAGTTTTTATCATTTAAATTTAATTGTTTTAATTGTAAAATAAAGGAGAAATGGGCAGGGTTATCTATGCTGTCCATCTTGAGGAAAATATTAAGGGTAAGTTACAAATTTCATCTCTCAACTTTTTTCTCAATTTTATTTAGGTCACTAAAGTTTTTTTTTAATTTACTCATTGACCTTTCAATTTGCTCTTATTTTGGTCACTCTGTCGTTAAATACTTAACGGTAATACGACTAAACAATTTTCTTTTAAAAATTATGAAATTACCCCAAAATTTTCTTCAATTTTGTGTGTGAAAAAATTCATAGTTTTGAATTTCCTTTGATTTCACGATAATGAAACATCTACTTCCAAATCTTAATGGTGGGGAAGTGAAGGAGGAAGTGGGCATAACATAAGCTAGACTATAGGGGGCAATGCCACCCAAAATTTATTTTTTTTAGCTTAGGCCCTTAATTTTTTTTAATTTCAATTTGACCCCCCAAATTTTTAGAAATTCAAATTAAATTTTAATCTTCTTAATTAGACCCCTCCTATAATTTAAAAAAATTCTCTTTAAGTCTCTCAAAATTTCAAAAATTGTAGTTAGATCTTATTTTTTTTTGGAAAAATATAAACTAAACCCTTCAAAAAATTAAAAAATCTTAATTTAAACCTTTAAACTTTTTAAAATGTTAAGTTGGCCTCCAAGACTATTATCAAATTTCGCCACCGGAAGCGGGTTGTATATATTGATTATATGTTGATCGAATGTTGAATATTGTAGATCGTGGTGTTTAGGGTTTTATGAGTTTTTAGTTTAGGATCGAGTTTTATGTGTTTAAAGTGATTTGTTTAAAATCTAAACTGGTGGAGTGATAGAAGACAATGAAACGAGTTTGTCGATATCTTGAGTGATTGCAGAAGATGCAGGAGAATGACATGAAATTGTAAAACTTTCATCTTTGGAGAAAGATAATAAAATAAATAAAAAAGGGAAAATGATATGAATGACAAATGAATTCCATACGAATAAAAAACAATCTGCATCGGTACACTTGGCTATCATGTCACCATTTCATTTATAATTTAACGCACGAGAGATGAAAATAGGAACAAATTAAAATTTCAGTGAATAAATTAAAAAATTTAAACTTTAGTGATCAAAATAAGAGTGATAGTAGAGTGATAAAAATTTATCATTTATCCAATTATTAATGATAACATAATTAACCCCCATTGATATGCAAAACTGTTTTCCAAGCCAAATTTCTTGAGGTTTTTGCCCATTTGAAGTGGATATGATCCGATTACACCAACCGTGTTGACTCCTGCTGCATCCCACCTCGTTTTTTCAGCCTCGAGAAATTTCTGTGCAACTTCATATGGCTCATTGCGCGTTTAGTGTCTCCAAGTCCATCTTTAGTCTCCTTTGTGTTTTGTTTTTCTCACTACACTCCCAACACTTTCCGTATTGAAAGTCTGCATTTACTTCTAATATCAACTGTGATTCACTCCACACGACACGGCCGAGACTTTGGAAAAAAATATACCATAAAAATGATGGAGGCTCAAAGTCTTTACAAGTCAACTGCTCTCTATTCCAAATTCTCTTTCTTCTTTTATCACTTTCACTTTCCTTCAAATTTCATAAGAGCTGAGCTTAGCAAAGCAGAGGCAGTCATACCTTTCTTCCATCTCTGCTCTGGCAAACAAAATGACTTATCTTTCTTTCTCATCGTCTCTGCCTACTCTTATGTTTTCCCTATTGTTTCTCGTGTCTGGGTTTCCTGTTTCACACAGCAATCCTGAAATTTACACTAACTGCCATGATGCAGTGTTCGAATGTGGGAACATCTCCATCGGATATCCTTTCTTCGGAGGTAATCGACAACCACTGTGCGGACATCCTGCTTTGAAGCTTCTCTGTGACGATGATACCACCACCATTGAAATCGCTGGTGTAGAATATCAGGTGCTGAACATCAGCCATGAACACCAAACTCTAACCATTGTGAGGGAGGACTTGTTCGAACATAGCTTTTGTAGACTTCAAACCCCAATCCGAGATTTCATCATAGATTCTAAGCTGTTTTATCCTGTTCCTGGATATACCAATGTTACTCTGTTTTATGACTGCCCATCCTTTGTCCCGTCGAACCTTGGGATCTTCAATTGCACTCATTCAGATTACAGCAATGTTTCCGTAACTACAGATGGTGTCGATCCAGGTGGATGTTCAGCTCGTGTTAGTTTTCCAATTTCCCGCCCTTCCGGGGGAAGTTTTCAGTTTCAGAACGACTATCACTTGCTGTCAGAAGCATTGAAAAAGGGGTTTCAGGTGAAATGGAAGGAGGATACCGAAGCTTGCCGCAACTGCAACGCTTCCGGCGGAGCCTGCGGTTTTGACTGGTTGAACAATCAAACAATCTGCTACTGCAGATTTCCGAATTCGCCGGAGTATCCCAACGAATGCCATGGCCATGGTACGCATCTTTGTTGTATTTTTAATATTTTTTAAATAATATAGAATAATTATAAAGTAACATTGATTTAAATTTTTTAATTAATTCATAACGTAATATAGTTACTTAAATATAAGGCTTTTCAATGAATAATTTTTTTCCTGTTAAAGCCAAACCATTTAAATAGTTCTTATTGTTGAAGCCATTTAACAGTTCTTGTATGTTTAATTTTTTAGTTAATTTATTAAGTAGTGTAGTTATATATATATATATAATTAATTTTATTCTTAATTAATAAAAAAATGTCAATTAAAAATTGATTTGAACCAACTTAAAACAGTCATTTCATCCATTGGTAAATTGGACTCTTTTCAAATTCCACCGCTGATTAAGAGATTTGCACTTAGGTTTATTTGAAAAACAAAATGAAATTATATATTTTTTTATTTATGTAAAGCTTTTTTTTATTAAAATAAATAATGAATAATTTATTTCATTTTTATTTTCATATTTTCAGTAACATAAATTAAGTGTTTAAATTTATAAAATAAAT
This sequence comes from Hibiscus syriacus, assembly GCF_006381635.1. Classification (NCBI taxonomy): domain Eukaryota; kingdom Viridiplantae; phylum Streptophyta; class Magnoliopsida; order Malvales; family Malvaceae; genus Hibiscus; species Hibiscus syriacus. Next base: position 82,534 of record NW_024062315.1, on the reverse strand, counting down.
AACATATTATATTTTTATTGTAGATTATTAAAGTTTTTTTATCAAATTTTTATTGAATTTTTTTTGTTAATGAACACACCCATGAAACTTAAAACTGAGAACGAAATAAAATATTGTAACACCCCAAACCGATGCGGGTAGCCCGATCCGATTCGGGAAGTCACATTAGGGCCACCGGAGCGACCCACCGTAAAAATAGCGGAAATTTTAAAACTTTTTATCAGAACATGTAAACTTATAAAATCATTTATCACTATTTAAAAATAAAACAGATTTACAAACTCGTATATAAATCAAAATACAATTACATGCCCCCTAATCACAAGTACCATACTCTGCAACCACGCCGGAAGAACTCCCTTACTGAAGTCGATAAATGCACTGGTACAATTGTTTTAACCTGAAAAGGTGAGTAATAGAGTGAGCTTTGGAAAGCTCAGTAATACAGAACTACCAGATGATGCTACATGACATGTAGATAAATGGAAAGCCATATAATTTCCTTATTGAATCATATGTATACCAGCTTGCAGAATAATTTGGGGTTCCCTTAGAAGTTCATCGAGTAGAAGCCATGAATCTCAGTTCATAAGAAACCTTTCAAAGTATGACATTTTCAGGAGATCGAATAGGATGTCTAGTGTGTTCCAACAGTATAATAAAATCATAATAGGTACAAATCATAGTCCAGTAAATCTCACAATTTCGTAAAAGAGTTTAACTTTTGAAAATCATAGTTTAAACCCTTTTCTGGTACACCATCAATAGTTCCCAAAAATTATTTTCCATATAGCTTACTTTATGCACATAGCAAAAAGAAAGCCGACTTAAGGATAGGCTATGAAGCTTGTATCCTTAAGCCCAAGTCAATAAGTCCATATAGCTTACCCTAAGCACACAGCAAAGGAAAGCCGACCTAATGAAACATCTTGGGGCCCTCAAGAGTCACATTAGGCCCAATTAGCTTGATCAGAGCTATTCCATCGTAATTCAATTCCAAAATTCAATTGCACCGTGACACAAATTCCATAAATCCAAAAACATGGTAATCATATACCATTTCAAAACAAAAATTAGATAGCAGCCATATTCCATAAATTGTCACATTAAATTGGTGCATCAATAAAACAATAACCAATGAATTCGGTGTACCACATATTAAAACCAATAAAACAGTTCAGTAATAAATAGGGAACACACTAGAGAATCCCAGTATTTCCAGAGGCCATTGTAGTTATCATTTTGGATAACATGAAACTTATGAAATTTGATCGAATTCCTGGAACAAGGTCCTATTGAGGAGAATCGATTACTAACCGATCTAGCCAGACATTTAATGTTGATACATTAGAATCCCACTATATTTTCGTGTGCTTTAGGAAAACGTTCAGGAACCTTTATACATAATAATTCTAAATTCAGATTTACTGCGAGTGATTCCATTACCCAAACAATCAGGGGTATTCAGGAATATACTTTAAAATTCATAGGATTTCAGCCCAATTGAACCAAATGAGATATTCAGAATCTTTTCCATCTGCGTTACTTGTTTTTTTTTCAAACATGACCGAAGTGATTTTAGATGAAATATAGAATCGAAGATTCAAGTCATTTACAATCTACGACTATCGATCATATTATCAAACAACTCGAGTTACACAACTCTCAAACTGATGCATGTCAACAAGTCAATTCATTATCCTTCCAGTGTATTCACTCTTTAATACCATAGTGCAGATCCATAGATCATCCCCATAATCATCACTGAATAAATCTTCCAACGGTCTTTATTTCATTTCCACGTTTCAACAATATCAGGAAATACTGACGTACTTGATCAATGGCTCATAACCCATAATGACAATTCATCATGTAAGTTCAACAGTGTTTCCAAACTCATCAAATCACCTATTTAATCCTTACTCATTGATGTTACTTAGTTCGTTTGGTAAGCAAGTCTATCCCGATTACTTTAAAGTTTTCCAGAATAATTCAGACGTTTCTGAATTTCAAATACACGTTGTACTACATTTCATTTCAATTTATTCATATAATAAAGTCATTCTGGTATTCGTGGTTGATTTGACTAACGACTACCCACTTATTAGTACTGTATGCGCTCTAGAGTTGAGCTGCGCCAAGTACTTCCAGAATTATCATCGATCCAAATTTGAGCAGATGAACAAACATTCAAGTGATACTTATATCATTCACGTAATGATATAGTACTAACATTGGTTAATCACTTAAGTTGCGTTTCACAACTTTTACTGGTAGCACAACATCCATGTTTATTTGGATTTCTTAATTAATCCAAGACATTTACTTATTCTAGGTCATAAGGGCATTTTGGTCATTTTGGTGCTTAACATTTTTTTCTATTCATTTCAAAGCTTGAGTATATCCATTCATTCCTAAGCTTGGTGACATTCTTGAGTTATTTCCATTCCAGGGGTAATTTGGTCATTTTATAATTCTAGAATATTTCAATCATTTCCTTTCATCCGATCTTATTATTTAATTCAATCTTATCATTTACTTCAGTCCTTTCGAACAATTCTGTCAGCAGAATACCTCCAATAAATTACTCTTCAAGTATTTACTCCTTATTCGAATATTTTCGGGTCAAGTGTCTTCTCAGATTTTACAAACGAAATATTATAAATTTTTCTGTACAAAGACATGATCTTAACAATTAAATTCGTACTTAATCGAGTTAAGTACAAATCCTCAAAGTACTCTCTCATTCAGGGTCAATTCAGACTATTTTATCTCTCAAGGGCATTTTCGTAATTTCTTAACCAAATAATTTCAATATTAGCACTTAACGAAAAATAATTATAATTTAGAGATCCTATGATCAATTGCTTTCCCGAACATTCTTTGATTTTGAAATGATTCCTTCACAAACTCTCGTAGGATTAAAACCGGTTATCCATAATTTCCAAATAAAACTAACATTTCTTATGCACGTCAGTAGTTATATCGGATCAATATGTCTTTTCAGAGTTATTAACCAACTTCCAGGGGCAATTCTTATCATTTTCCAACATAAGGGTAATTTCGTAATTTTACCATATCAGAGTATTCTCATAATTTTTCATCCAAGTATCTTTAACATTTAACCCTTGATGATATAAAATATAAGTTATAATTCCAGAGCTGATTTCTTTATCACCAATCACAAACTTGTAATTTAATTCTAACAATTATCCATCTCTTATCTTAGTCATTCGATCCGTATTCAGTTACAGAATTTCTACCACATTCATATCGAGTGAATAAATTATTCAACTCCACAAAAGTGACCAACATTATCTTATTCATGCATTTACCAATATCAACATGTTCCATAAAGCATAAAGAGGTAGTAAAGTATTACCTCGATTTCCGTGCAATACCGATCGACCATAAAAATTCCATTCGAATGCCTTTGATCTTCAATTCAACTTCAAATAATTCCTCAGATACATATCAACATAAATTATATAAAAAAACGGAGCTTAATTGCGATAAACGGATCAAATCGGGTGATAAATCAGTGAAAGACGGCTTACCGGGTTCGAATTTGGCGAAACGGACTTCGGATTCGGATTCAGGACGTTGAAAGCATAAAATGTAACTTTTCGGAAATTTGGAAATTTCAGTCAAAATCAAAGTCAACGGGTTTGACCGGATATATCGAGGCCTTCGGGTTCTAATTTCGAAAAACGAACAGCGGAATCGGATTTGGAACGTCGAAAAATGTCAGGATAGGTATACTCGGTCGAAGTCAAAGGTCGTTTAATGCCCGGTCAAAGCCAGTCAAAGTTTTGGTCAATAGTGGTCAACGACGGTCAACGGTCAACGGGTCAACGGGTCGAGTCAACTGGTCGGGTCGGATAAACGGGTCGGGTAAACGGGTCGGGTCGGGTCGGGTAAACGGGTCGGGTTGTGACCCGTCAAACCGGTCAACTATGCACCAAAACCGGTCAAACCGGTCATTTTTTTCTTCCCCACGCGCAGTGGCGGCGCGTGGGGGCGCGTGAACAGTGCTAAAATCCCGGAAAAATTTCTAAAAATTATTTTGAGCGATTTCGAGATACTTACAAAGCTCGGTTCACAATTTTGAACGGCGGAGAGCTCGATTTCAACAAATCGGAAACTTTGACCGCTTCACCTCCTCACGCGCCGCCGTCGACGGAGACCAATGATGACACCGGCAAACTCGGAACGATGCAACGAACACGATGGTGCGGGAGGTGTCGTAAACAGATGACCCGATCGTCGTGAATCTATGAAAAACCAACTAAAACCGAGTTATTACCGACGATACTTCCGACTGAAATTCACGACGAACGGCGATGATTCACGACGAAAGGTTTGAGGGGTTTTGTTCCTCGATTGACAACGAACACGATGGTGGTTTCGGCTCGTCATTTGGAGGTCGGACGGCGAGTAGATCGGAGTTGGAAGTTGGGTTGTTGGAGAAGGGAAATCTAGAAAATATGAAACCTGCGCACGGGGAGGAGCTTATAATTCATCATATATAAGAAATGGTTAAATCATGGGTTTAGCCACTGAATTTCCTGCACTTTATAAAACGGTCTGCCAACTTTAAAACTTTACAATTTAATCCTTTACAATTTAATCCCCAATGTTTCTTTCAAAATATCAATTAAATCCGCCACTTTATAATTTCTTAATTTTAACCCCTAAATTGGGGTGTTACAATTCTCCCCTCCTTAAAAGAATTTCGTCCTCGAAATTCATTCATATCACATGATTGTAGAAATGAAACTTTCATCAACTCTTCCATATCTTCGAGTAGCTTTTTATAGAAATACGGATTCTCCACTAATCCTTAACCAGTTGAGTATACATTCTTATCAGAACTCTTCCTCATTTCAATAAAAGAATCTGAACGAAAATTTTCTCGAGTAATCAATCTCTTCAGAATTCTCCCTCAGTCCAAGTAAGTAATCAAAACAACTTTATCCTTGTGAAATCAATTCAGCCTTGGTTACGTGAATAGGCTCGTAGAGCAGCAACATATCTCAATTTTATTTCTGGAGTCGAGTCAGAATTTCTCAGATGAGTAACTCTCACATGGCTAAGGTACTTTACTGCGTTAAGACAGATGTTACTGGTATTCCTTTTTGTACAAGTATAGCCTTAACGGATAGAAACTTCGGTTTATTCGTTACAGATAAGGACCCAACCCTGGAGTTCCGGCTCAGAGAGGTATGATTGCAGTCTAGGGACATGTACTGATTAGACATATTTTGACATTCGACCGGCCGGTCTATCTTGAAAAATTTTGACTTAAACCATAGCTCTGATACCACTAAATGTAACACCCCAAACCGATGCGGGTAGCCCGATCCGATTCGGGAAGTCACATTAGGGCCACCGGAGCGACCCACCGTAAAAATAGCGGAAATTTTAAAACTTTTTATCAGAACATGTAAACTTATAAAATCATTTATCACTATTTAAAAATAAAACAGATTTACAAACTCGTATATAAATCAAAATACAATTACATGCCCCCTAATCACAAGTACCATACTCTGCAACCACGCCGGAAGAACTCCCTTACTGAAGTCGATAAATGCACTGGTACAATTGTTTTAACCTGAAAAGGTGAGTAATAGAGTGAGCTTTGGAAAGCTCAGTAATACAGAACTACCAGATGATGCTACATGACATGTAGATAAATGGAAAGCCATATAATTTCCTTATTGAATCATATGTATACCAGCTTGCAGAATAATTTGGGGTTCCCTTAGAAGTTCATCGAGTAGAAGCCATGAATCTCAGTTCATAAGAAACCTTTCAAAGTATGACATTTTCAGGAGATCGAATAGGATGTCTAGTGTGTTCCAACAGTATAATAAAATCATAATAGGTACAAATCATAGTCCAGTAAATCTCACAATTTCGTAAAAGAGTTTAACTTTTGAAAATCATAGTTTAAACCCTTTTCTGGTACACCATCAATAGTTCCCAAAAATTATTTTCCATATAGCTTACTTTATGCACATAGCAAAAAGAAAGCCGACTTAAGGATAGGCTATGAAGCTTGTATCCTTAAGCCCAAGTCAATAAGTCCATATAGCTTACCCTAAGCACACAGCAAAGGAAAGCCGACCTAATGAAACATCTTGGGGCCCTCAAGAGTCACATTAGGCCCAGTTAGCTTGATCAGAGCTATTCCATCGTAATTCAATTCCAAAATTCAATTGCACCGTGACACAAATTCCATAAATCCAAAAACATGGTAATCATATACCATTTCAAAACAAAAATTAGATAGCAGCCATATTCCATAAATTGTCACATTAAATTGGTGCATCAATAAAACAATAACCAATGAATTCGGTGTACCACATATTAAAACCAATAAAACAGTTCAGTAATAAATAGGGAACACACTAGAGAATCCCAGTATTTCCAGAGGCCATTGTAGTTATCATTTTGGATAACATGAAACTTATGAAATTTGATCGAATTCCTGGAACAAGGTCCTATTGAGGAGAATCGATTACTAACCGATCTAGCCAGACATTTAATGTTGATACATTAGAATCCCACTATATTTTCGTGTGCTTTAGGAAAACGTTCAGGAACCTTTATACATAATAATTCTAAATTCAGATTTACTGCGAGTGATTCCATTACCCAAACAATCAGGGGTATTCAGGAATATACTTTAAAATTCATAGGATTTCAGCCCAATTGAACCAAATGAGATATTCAGAATCTTTTCCATCTGCGTTACTTGTTTTTTTTTTCAAACATGACCGAAGTGATTTTAGATGAAATATAGAATCGAAGATTCAAGTCATTTACAATCTACGACTATCGATCATATTATCAAACAACTCGAGTTACACAACTCTCAAACTGATGCATGTCAACAAGTCAATTCATTATCCTTCCAGTGTATTCACTCTTTAATACCATAGTGCAGATCCATAGATCATCCCCATAATCATCACTGAATAAATCTTCCAACGGTCTTTATTTCATTTCCACGTTTCAACAATATCAGGAAATACTGACGTACTTGATCAATGGCTCATAACCCATAATGACAATTCATCATGTAAGTTCAACAGTGTTTCCAAACTCATCAAATCACCTATTTAATCCTTAATCATTGATGTTACTTAGTTCGTTGGTAAGCAAGTCTATCCCGATTACTTTAAAGTTTTCCAGAATAATTCAGACGTTTCTGAATTTCAAATACACGTTGTACTACATTTCATTTCAATTTATTCATATAATAAAGTCATTCTGGTATTCGTGGTTGATTGACTAACGACTACCCACTTATTAGTACTGTATGCGCTCTAGAGTTGAGCTGCGCCAAGTACTTCCAGAATTATCATCGATCCAAATTTGAGCAGATGAACAAACATTCAAGTGATACTTATATCATTCACGTAATGATATAGTACTAACATTGGTTAATCACTTAAGTTGCGTTTCACAACTTTACTGGTAGCACAAATCCATGTTTATTTGGATTTCTTAATTAATCCAAGACATTTACTTATTCTAGGTCATAAGGGCATTTTGGTCATTTTGGTGCTTAACATTTTTTTCTATTCATTTCAAAGCTTGAGTATATCCATTCATTCCTGAGCTTGGTGACATTCTTGAGTTATTTCCATTCCAGGGGTAATTTGGTCATTTTATAATTCTAGAATATTTCAATCATTTCCTTTCATCCGGTCTTATTATTTAATTCAATCTTATCATTTACTTCAGTCCTTTCGAACAATTCTGTCAGCAGAATACCTCCAATAAATTACTCTTCAAGTATTTACTCCTTATTCGAATATTTTCGGGTCAAGTGTCTTCTCAGATTTTACAAACGAAATATTATAAATTTTTCTGTACAAAGACATGATCTTAACAATTAAATTCGTACTTAATCGAGTTAAGTACAAATCCTCAAAGTACTCTCTCATTCAGGGTCAATTCAGACTATTTTATCTCTCAAGGGCATTTTCGTAATTTCTTAACCAAATAATTTCAATATTAGCACTTAACGAAAATAATTATAATTTAGAGATCCTATGATCAATTGTTTTCCCGAACATTTTTTGATTTTGAAATGATTCCTTCACAAACTCTCTTAGGATTAAAACCGGTTATCCATAATTTCCAAATAAAACTAACATTTCTTATGCACGTCAGTAGTTATATCGGATCAATATGTCTTTTCAGAGTTATTAACCAACTTCCAGGGGCAATTCTTATCATTTTCCAACATAAGGGTAATTTCGTAATTTTACCATATCAGAGTATTCTCATAATTTTTCATCCAAGTATCTTTAACATTTAACCCTTGATGATATAAAATATAAGTTACAATTCCAGAGCTGATTTCTTTATCACCAATCACAAACTTGTAATTTAATTCTAACAATTATCCATCTCTTATCTTAGTCATTCGATCCGTATTCAGTTACAGAATTTCTACCACATTCATATCGAGTGAATAAATTATTCAACTCCACAAAAGTGACCAACATTATCTTATTCATGCATTTACCAATATCAACATGTTCCATAAAGCATAAAGAGGTAGTAAAGTATTACCTCGATTTCCGTGCAATACCGATCGACCATAAAAATTCCATTCGAATGCCTTTGATCTTCAATTCAACTTCAAATAATTCCTCAGATACATATCAACATAAATTATATAAAAAAACGGAGCTTAATTGCGATAAACGGATCAAATCGGGTGATAAATCAGTGAAAGACGGCTTACCGGGTTCGAATTTGGCGAAACGGACTTCGGATTCGGATTCAGGACGTTGAAAGCATAAAATGTAACTTTTCGGAAATTTGGAAATTTCAGTCAAAATCAAAGTCAACGGGTTTGACCGGATATATCGAGGCCTTCGGGTTCTAATTTCGAAAAACGAACAGCGGAATCGGATTTGGAACGTCGAAAAATGTCAGGATAGGTATACTCGGTCGAAGTCAAAGGTCGTTTAATGCCCGGTCAAAGCCAGTCAAAGTTTTGGTCAATAGTGGTCAACGACGGTCAACGGGTCGAGTCAACTGGTCGGGTCGGGTAAACGGGTCGGGTAAACGGGTCGGGTCGGGTCGGGTAAACGGGTCGGGTCGTGACCCGTCAAACCGGTCAACTATGCACCAAAACCGGTCAAACGGCTTCCCCACGCGAAGTGGCGGCGCGTGAACAGTGCTAAAATCCCGGAAAAATTTCTAAAAATTATTTTGAGCGATTTCGAGATACTTACAAAGCTCGGTTCACAATTTTGAACGGCGGAGAGCTCGATTTCAACAAATCGGAAACTTTGACCGCTTCACCTCCTCACGCGCCGCCGTCGACGGAGACCAAGGATGACACCGGCAAACTCGGAACGATGCAACGAACACGATGGTGCGGGAGGTGTCGTAAACAGATGGCCCGATCGTCGTGAATCTATGAAAAACCAACTAAAACCCGAGTTATTACCGACGATACTTCCGACTGAAATTCACGACGAACGGCGATGATTCACGACGAAAGGTTTGAGGGGTTTTGTTCCTCGATTGACAACGAACACGATGGTGGTTTCGGCTCGTCGTTTGGAGGTCGGACGGCGAGTAGATCGGAGTTGGAAGTTGGATTGTTGGAGAAGGGAAATCTAGAAAATATGAAACCTGCGCACGGGGAGGAGCTTATAATTCATCATATATAAGAAATGGTTAAATCATGGGTTTAGCCACTGAATTTCCTGCACTTTATAAAACGGTCTGCCAACTTTAAAACTTTACAATTTAATCCTTTACAATTTAATCCCCAATGTTTCTTTCAAAATATCAATTAAATCCGCCACTTTATAATTTCTTAATTTTAACCCCTAAATTGGGGTGTTACAAATATTATGCATTTACTTTAATTAAAAAAGCCAAACATCTAAATGAAAAAAAAATAGATATTAATTCTTTTAAATAAACATTATATTTATTATATAATTACATTTTTATTATGTACATCCCTGGTAGGACAAATAGACAGACATGGTTGTGGTCTGATTAGCAAGTAAGCATGTATTATGATTACTAACATTGATCTGGTATCACGTGTCATAGATTTTGGTTAGTATACTCCATTGCAAATTCGTGCAACGCTTGATCTGTTTAAAATGAATAAGCTTGTTCTTGAATTTCTGTATGAAATATGTGTTTGCCAAGAGTTTCTTGAGCTACAGTGTCCGATCCAGCTGTGGAAACATTTCAGATATCCGTTATCCTTTCTGGGAATGGGATCGGCCTGAAAGTTGCGGATACCCTGGATTCCGGCTCAACTGCAATGAAAATGTGCCAGAAGTCACCATCAAGTCTGCACCATACAAAGTTCTTGAAACAAACAACTCTTCGTAAACTCTTGGTGTTGCTAGAACCGATTACAGTGCCGATATTTGTGCCACGCGTTTCCAATAATAATTGAATGCAAATTCGGATCGATTTGCTGTTTTTATTTTTGCTTTTGCACAGATGACAGAACTAGTTCTAGTGAATTTTAGCTAACAATTTTTACTATTGCAGGAGGCAATAACTACCGTGTAAAGCTTGGACTAGTAATAGCCGGTGCAGCTATTGCCTGTATACTTATCGGAATCGGAATTGTACATTTCCGACGACGACGGAAAAAGAAAATCGTAGCCCGGGTTACGAGCAGAGACATTCTAACAGCTCCATCAACTTCCACATCTCAAACCAATTCTTCATATTCCACTTCAAAATGTGACATTGAAAGAGGAAGCACTTACTTTGGTGCCCATGTTTTTAGCTATGAAGAACTTCAGGAAGCCTCTAATAATTTCAGTTCTTCTAAGCAACTTGGAGAAGGTGGCTTTGGCACTGTTTATCATGGTAAGAATCTTAATTTTCTTCGAGATTGAATTTTTTACTCGTCTCGATCTTAACCCGATTTTATTTATATGTATTCGAATCGGTGACGTCTTTTATTTCATTTAACCTTAAAACACCATTTTATATTTGATTTGCTTGATTAGGTGTACTCAGGGATGGACGTATAGTAGCAGTTAAGCGCTTATACAGTAACAATTTCAAGCGTGTAGATCGGTACATGAACGAAATCGAAATCCTCACTCGCATTCGTCATCCGAATCTCGTGACACTCTATGGATGTACCTCGAGACGTAGTCGAGAGCTTCTCCTTGTTTATGAGTACATTCCGAATGGAACCTTGGCTGATCATTTGCACGGAAAGAGATCGAACTCCAGTTCGCTTACTTGGCATGTTCGTTTAAGCATTGCCGTCCAAACGGCAAAGGCATTGGCTTACCTCCACGCATCGGAGATCATACACCGCGATGTTAAATCGAATAACATTCTCTTGGACAATAATTTCCATGTAAAAGTGGCTGATTTCGGATTGTCACGATTGTTTCCTAATGATGTTACGCACATCTCGACTGCTCCGCAAGGCACCCCGGGTTACGTCGACCCGGAGTATCACCGATGCTACCAGCTTACTGAGAAGAGCGACGTTTATAGCTTCGGAGTTGTCCTGATCGAGCTAGTTTCGGCGAAACAAGCAGTGGACATCAGCAGGCATCGACATGACATAAATTTGGCTGGTATGGCAATCAACAGAATCCAGAATCAGGCATTGCATGAACTGGTTGATCCATCTCTCGGATTCGAGAACAATTGCACGGTGAAAAACACGGTAACGGCGTTCACGGAACTGGCATTCCAGTGTTTGCAACAGGAGAGAGAGATGAGACCTTCAATGGAAGAAGTGCTGGAGACATTGAAAGAGATTAAGGATGGGAGATCAGAAGGTGAAGTGTTGGATAGTAGATCGGATGATGTTGGAGTGTTGAATAGCATTCCTCCTCCACTTTCTCCTGATCATGCTACGGATAAATGGGTTAGCTTCTCTACCATCACTAACCCCTAAACTGGTGGATATTACATCATATTAAGGATAGACCGAGGGACGGTCGGTGAAAGTCTCTCCTAAAAATTCTATATTATTATATATTTTAAATATTTTATTTTACATTTTATTTATAATCTATATTTTCCTTAAAATTTTATAAATTTATCTTTTAACATAAAATCTTTTTTGTCCCACCCTGATCATATCCGTATTGAAAAGAGAACACAAATGGAACCTAATTTCCCTTTCTTTCTTTCTTTCTTTTTTCTTACAGGTACAGATAAGATCGATGTAATCGTGAGTTTTCTGCAAATGAAGGAAGAGGCAGATGAACATGAGTTTTGTTGTTGGGAGTTTAGGAAATTTCTACCGTAGAAAAGGTTCAAATTCCATCAGCAAAACTGAATTGATATTTATACACTAAAGGGTAGCTCAGGTAATAGGAAATAATTCAGAAGATGCACTATAAACTCTGGTGGAAGAACATTAGTTTGTAAATTAATGAAGTCATCTAACATATACCATCTTATGTTTTCAACTCAATTTCCTCGTTATATTGTTTTATTGAGTCTTCGACTATTAAAAATTATAAAATGGTTCTACGGTTATAGAGAGTTGATTTGTTGAGTCATTCGACTATTACAAGATACAAAACAGTTACTTAATTATTCATTATATTCCAAACTTGTCATTTTTCTTTAAAAAATTAATGGTCGTCTGAGCTTAACGTTAACATGCTGATTGAGATATGATAATTGTTTGAGATAATGAGATATGATTTTATCATATCTCAATCAGCAAGTTAACGTCTAGCTCAGACTGTCGTCAATTTTTTAACAGAAAAAGACGAGTTTGGAACATAATGAATAGTTAGGTGATCATTTTGTAATTTTTAATGGTCGAGGAACTAAACAAAGTAACTCGCTATAGTCAAGGGATCAATTTGGAACTTTCAATAGTTGAAGGAGTCAATAAAATATATCATATAATCCGAGGATCATTTGCATATTTTACCCTTAAGTTTAAGTACAGATTAGACATTTAAAATCAAGATTGGCAACAACTTAGCCGAGACCAAATTATGAGGATAAAATATAGATTAACGTCAAGGAATATTAAACTTGCTACAAACTATAAACAATTGAGGTTCACAAGCTACGGCATTACATATTTTTCAGACTTACGCAACACCATCGGCACAAAACCTTGTTTATATATGTCTTTTAGAAAAAGGATAATAATATTGTGACATTAAATCAAAGTTATTAATTATATTTATATAATTGAATTATCAAAGCCAATATGATTTTAAATTTATATACATATCAACTGTCACTAAAGATATCATATACTCTTATATTACATATATTCACTAAAGATATCATATACTTTTATATTACATATATACGCATACTAAATATTATTTCATTACCATACACTCATATCATCAATACATATGCAAATATTTTTATTGGATTAGTTGAGACTTACGAATTTTGCATCTAAACATTATTAGAAAACACCACAAGTTATTTGTATCAATACATAAATCTAGTTATATTTCAAACTATTTTTAAATGTCGTTTTATATACTAGTTTATTATGTGATGTATAAAGATTTACGAATAACTCTTAGAAATGTTTAAAATATGATTAGATATGTATATCGATACGAATAACTTAGAATGTTTCCTAATTATAGTTAAAAAAATCCAAGAACCGCATTAATTTTTTTTATAAAAAAAAACATGACTGCCTCAAAAACCATTCACTAAAAAAATGTTTTGTTTAAGAAAGGAATCAATATTAATTGCATGAGATATTTTCATTTTTTAATATATATATATATATATTAAAAAGTAAATTACTATTAATTTCTGAAAAAAATATTAAACACTAATTTCAAAGAATTAACGCTTTTTAAACTAAATATTAACATTCATAGTTTGTCTATGTCTACTTGAAATAATCCACTGAAATATTAAATATATTTTTATAATAAATTTTATAATCAAATTTAAATAGAATTAAAAATAATGTCTCGATCCTTCCAATTTGTTTTGTGATTGATTTTATTCATAACAAAATCCAAAAGTATGAATCATTAATATATTTTAAAAATGGTATGAATGATATTTCGGTGATAAAAAGAATTATTATTATTTATGGGGTTTAGGGTTCGAGCATTCTGAATGTCTGGATCGTAAACATTTAATATCAAATGATTCAAAGTTATCTTTGAATAAATATTATATTATATTTACTTCAAATTAATTAAAAATATACGAATAATAAAATATTACAACCGATCTTCAAAAGGGATGTTTTTAAAGGTAAACTCCATATTAATTTATCATTTTTTTCTTTTGGTTTATATTCTGATTCTCAAGTCTTCGTCTTGACTTATTAAATTATTATTCTTAGATATTTTTTATTTATTCTCACAATCAATAATTTGTTTTATTTTAAAAGAAACTTTATTTGAAAAAAAAAACTATGTAATTAGAGAGGAAGGGATTCGAACTTTAAAAAATGGCCTGCAAGATATTGATGATGAGGATAGAGAAAATGATATGGAAAAAATTCTTTTTTAAAAAAATCATATTAACGTGTTTGTTAATTTTTTTAATGATCAATGATTAAAATAAAAAATATAATATTAGCGGTAATTTTTTTTAAAAATAATTCAATAACTAAAATAGAAAATAAATAATAGATTGATGACTAATGGTGTAGTTTACAATTTTTAACATCTTAAATTTTTGGATCTCGCTCTACCTCTTACAAATATCGTTGTTTTAATCTAAGTTATCGAAAGAGAAAAAAAATCACTAAAACCATTTAATGGGTTTAAATTTCCAAGTTATGTTATATAAAACGACTTAAGGGTAGGTTAAAAAGAATGTTTTAAGTCCTTGTATTTTTAGTATATTTAAATTTTAGGTATGTTTGCTTCACTAAAAACAAGTTTATAAAAATAAATTATACATTTTTTAGAAAATAGTTTTCGAAAATTTTACGAATCACACGATTTTAGTGGTTAAATAGATGATATTTTTTAGAAGTCTTGGGTTTGAGCACGATATTTATAAAGGTGTCTGAATGTTTATTTTCAAATTGTTAAAAATCTTTTGAACATACAATACACTGTAATCACCCCATACAAATAAGAAAAAACTTTTGAAAATCATTTTACGATGTTTGAGTAACATTGTGTTGTCCATTTTACATTGTTTGGCAGTGAAAAATTGTAAAAATTAACTAAAATTTATATTGTAATACAGTTTCCATAAAATGTTAGTCATTTTACATCATCTTAAAAATTAAATTACATTGATTAATTTATTTTATACCAACCAAATACTGAAAAATAATAAAAATATTTTTGGTTATATTTCTACTTTAGGAATTTAGTTCTTTTATTTTCTAAATTTAAAATTTTGTTTAACCGATAATAATATTAAAATTCATTTATTAAAATTTAGAGATTTTAATATGATTATAATTTATAAGATAATATTTTATATTTCATTTTACGTATAAAGACCAAAGTCTCCTCGTAGCCTTGTAGGCTCATTATTCCATTGCCTAATATAAAGCCCATAGAAATCTCATAGAAAGCATCAATTTTTATTGTTATTTATGTCTAAAACATAAAGAAAAAACCAAACTCGTCTTTTTTCAAGACTTAAATCTGTTGCCTGGGTGACTGATTGTTGCGCTGACATATCAATGGGAGAGTATTTGAAGGAATTCGTGGATGAGACCGCTTGGTACAACATCCTTGTGTTGGGAAGCCTTTTGCCTACAAAGCTTTGGGATCCGCTCCCCCATATCTTCCAAACTTGGCTGCGAAACTACATTGCCGGGAATTTGCTTTATTTCATCTCTGGTTTCCTTTGGTGCTTCTATATTTACTACTTGAAACGCAATGTTCATGTTCCCAAAGGTACTTTTTTTATCCCTTTTTTTGTTGATTTTGAACCTGGGTTCTTTAGTTTAATGTTGATTTGTTTAAACATTAGTGTGTATTATATATATATATATATATATTGAATCTGGGAGTTCATTGTGAAGCTGGACTATTTCATTTACTTTTTTTTTGGTAGCATGTTTTATTGTTTGAATTTCCATATGATATAGTCTAGCAAAAGAACTTGGGAGTTGCGAACAGTTCCTGATCTTGTTTTAGCCTTCTTTTTAATTGCTTTAACCTTTTTGCCGATGATCATTAGTCAAAGAAGGATCCGTGTTGGATTCTGTCTCCTAATTTATAACAGTAGCGCTTACTTTTGAATCAGGAATCGAAATCCAATCAATGATTCAATATATGTATAAAATGCATTATGATCATTGTCTTGGGACTTGTGATCCATGTTGCTCATACTTGGGTTAGTTTCGGATTATCGGATAAGGTTATATATCCGACATAATTTGTTTTCTAAGATTTTCCATGTATTTTGAGGAACGCAAGAGCTGGACATAAGTATTTTACAGAAAATGAAGAATCTGATTACATAGTTTGTGATAATCTAAAAGAAGTTGACTGATAGTGTTGAGGCACACATATAATTTTCTTAATTTGAATCTTTCCCTGTAAACTATGGTTATGAGATTTTGATGAATGCTGACCTTTAACTAGCATATGCAAGATATCTGCAAAGCAGTCTCCAGTGCTTCATTTTTGTTCAACAAAATAATAATCTCTTCTTATCTGCAATAGTTAACACAATCTTGAAAGCCATTAGGTACTGAACTATGCTAAACCTACTCATAAATGTCAACTGTATTTTTTCTTTGTTTTAGTTTTTCAAACATGAAATTCCTGGCTCCGTTGCTAATTTTTTGAGTGCTTGTAATGCAGATGCTATACCTACAAATAAAGCCATGCTCTTGCAAATTTATGTTGCTATGAAGGCCATGCCATGGTACTGTGCTCTTCCAACTCTTTCCGAATACATGGTTGAAATTGGATGGACAAAATGTTATGCCAGAATAAGCGATATCGGTTGGCTTATGTATGTGGTATATTTATTTATATATCTTGCTTTTGTCGAGTTTGGCATTTACTGGATGCATAGACAGTTGCATGACATAAAACCTCTATACAAGTATCTTCATGCAACTCATCACATCTACAACAAGCAGAATACCCTTTCACCATTTGCTGGTAAGTTCTTATCTATGCATTCTAGTTTCAATTTTTTATATAACTGCTTTCACCGCCCATAGGTTAGGACCATATTGAAATAGTGCTTTTTTTTAAATCCTACTTTGGCAACATGTTGGATCTTATATTGTTTTATATGTCAAATTAAGACCTTTTGGTGTATATATGTGACTATACTAGTAAGCTTGAGTTTCTGAGAACCAGCCAGTTTTTTAGGCAGTTGTATTTTATTTATTTTTGGTGGGGGGATCTCATCCTCTGAGAACCAAACAATGGCACTATTTGTTGAATACTATCTGAATTAGCAGTAACAGTACAAATCTTCTAATTACAAGTGATTTTAACTTCTACAAGTAGAAGTGTGATAAAAAATTTATATTTTCCTATCTTTAGTATCTATAATTTTAGTTATATATGTTAATAATTCCCATATATATACACTCTGAATAAGGTCATATTCATGAATAAATTAGTAGCAGAGTGGTTGTGTATGTAATATACTTCCATGGAGGTGAGGGTTTTGAGCATCTATTTATACAAGAGCAAGCTAGAGGTAGATAATGCCTAAGGATCCTTCAAATACATGAAAAAACTTGTAAAAAATTAGATATATTCGTGTTAGACAAATACATATATCCGGTATTCATTCTCGAGTCCTAGTAACATTGGATAAGGCAATTGCCGTGTTCCTTCACTCCATTTCCGATCCCTAATTTCAGAGCATCTTTCTTGGTATTTCCCTTTTTTATTAGTTGCATTGATGGCTAGCTAGTTTTTTTTCCATTGAAGTTATTTAGTTTGACTATGCTTTCAGAATTATGGTTGTTCTGTTTTGTAAGAAGTTGTTGCTGTTGAGGTGTGGAGGTGTATTATTGTTCTTATTAATAAAAGTTAGAGGCACTCTTTCCCTCCTTCCAATGTCCTTCATGTTATGTTTGTAACATGTAGGATAAGAAGGGGGGTTTTAATGAGGCCTTATTCTATCAAAAAAAAAAAGTTATTTAGTTTGACAGACTAACTATTTTTTTCCCAAATAGATCTCTGTGTGTTGAAAAATAGAAGATATGCTTTGGCTAAACAGATGTACTATCTCGATATATCGATTTCGGTTGAAAACTATGCTATTTGAACTCTTCCTTTTTCTTAAATGATTTGTCTTAAACACAGTATGGGGATATAATCCAATACATAAAATGCCTTGAAATTTGACCATGCCCATACTGGACACATACCTGTAATACTTGAGTCTGAGTAACACTATGGATTTTTTTTACCATACTAAACGAAACACTGCTCAATGTCCTATGTTCAGGTTTGGCTTTTCACCCTCTGGATGGAATACTGCAGGCAGTCCCTCATGTCATAGCACTGTTCATTATACCAACTCATTTTAGAACCCACATTGGACTCTTATTCCTCGAGGGCATCTGGACAACGAACATTCATGATTGCATCCACGGAAACCTCTGGCCTATCATGGGTGCTGGCTACCACACCATTCACCACACTACGTATCGCCATAATTATGGCCATTACACCATATGGATGGATTGGATGCTTGGAACCCTACGTGACCCCGTTGACGATGAAGGCAAGAAGGTGACATAGCTGTGTCTGCTTGTCTTGGCATCTTGGTTTGTCTTGAAATTTCTTTTAGTTTGTTGGTTAGGTCAGCATGTTAGTTGCCTCTTAGGCTTATTGGCACAAGGGTGTATGTTATTTTGGTCGTAGGTTTTAAACCATCCTTCGCTACAAACTTTGTACCAGTACAAACTATTTTATTCTTACCTTTTCTTTTTCAAGTATCAATGTCTGATACTTTTGTGGTCAATTTATTCGTGGGCTGTGTCTGATACTATAACTTTTTTTATTATTCTTACTATCCAACAGAAACGATAACCTTGTTAGAAGTTTGATGCATTTAATAATTGAGCATACACGACTAACACTAAAAGCAAAACACGACATAATACATGGACTGCAAAGATCTTTGTAAATTATTAGCTCAAAATCAGTAGATTTTCATTTAACATTGGAACTGATTTTACAGATGGATTTCTAATGAAAGATTCTTTTTAGCCTAAGTTGGAACTTATTTGATCTGAAGATACATACAGAAAAATTATAGCATTTTATGAGAATCATCACACTCGTTCTGAAAACATTACAAAAGCTTAAGGGTAAAAATAAGAGTAGAATTACCTCAAACTAGATAGATCTGCATACTTCAATTTAAGATGTTCTTTGTGTAAGAAATCACCAAACTAAGCCCTTGTTTCGTCTAAACCTATCGACATGGTCCGTGCTCATTCGAGACTTCTCAGGCTTATTCGACTTCTTAGACTTCTCAAGTCGACTATCTAAGCAGTTTCTAGAAACTTCTGGAATAACCAAAACCTGACAGTTCACTGCTCCAATTTTGTCAATATTCTGAAAATTAGAATGAAAAAAAAAGGAACCCCAGAAATGAAGATCACTACCTGCAAGACAAAACAAGAAACTAGAAATGCGGTGTAATACTTACCTTAAAAATGTCAAACCAGTATGTCCTTTTGACAGGGTACAATACTCTCATGCCAGACAAAATTGGGCTATGTAGGACAACGCCTCTCGAGTTTGGCAAACGAGAAGCAAGATCAACTGTAGGTCCACTACCAACAGACAGACCATACAATATTAATTGTTCATCTTTAACTCCATACTCTTTCTTAAGGCACTTGTAAGCTGCATCTATATCTGCATATGTATTACACTCAGTTGGCTGTTTCAAATAAAAGAAAGTTTTTAGATAATAGGTTTGTAGCAAGCACTCAAATGTTCCTTTATTAAGTACAAGAAATCAGAAACGGCATGGCTGCACAGAAATTTCATAGGTCTCGATACACAGTGAACATGGCGCAACATAAATATCATAGGTCTCGATACACAGTGAACAAGGTAAATTCATTATATTTATGTTGTACCATGTTTTAATTTCTCATATGATATTGGGTATCTTAATTTATCTCATATCTTACAGAATTTATCATAATTATAGAAATTTAATTCTTAACTTATTTATATAAAATATAAATATTTAAATAAAATCATATAATATAAGAAAATTTTAAATGTAAGGGCATAGCCGGGGACAAAATCTAGTAGAATATAAAAGAAGCTGCCCAACAGGTATAACTCAGAGCATCATAAGAACTCGAATCTTGCATTAAAATGAACACTATGCCACTTTAACAGAAAAGGAGGAAGCTTTTTGTCAAAAAAATTACTGTGTAATTATATAAACGTTCGTTGCAATGGTTAAATTGCTACAGCAAACATGGATAAGGGCAACTTTTGTTCTCAAAATTAGCAGCAAGAAAGATAATCCAAATAAACAACCTTTCCAGTTGATTGTCCATAGCCAGAGTAATCATACCTAAAATAAAGGGTATATTAGAATAGTAAAACAAATTAATATAAAAAAAGGAAAGACTAAAAATAAATCTGTCAAGCACAAGGAAACGATAAAATGTACTACTTTCTGGAATTCTACCTGCACAATCATTTCATGCGTCTCTAGAAACAATGTCAAAAAGATATTATAGGATAAGATTTCCCAAGTAATTTTATTTAAAATCTTGGTTAACTTTTACCGCAAATTTTAAAATGCTTAGGAAAAGGAGAATTTGTTGGAAGGAGCTATACAAGAATTGAAGAGTCTGTAGTCCACATTCTCCTACAAAGTGTTCATGGAAGACAATTTGTTGATTTTATTTCAGGTTCATAGGTAATTCTAAGGTTGACCCTAGTCCTCTCTTATAAATATTGCATATCATTTGTTGGTGTTAGCTAATAATATGCTTATCTTCAGAACCTTCATTAAGGTTTAGTTTGTGAAGTATCAACGCTTATCAAAAAGGAAACTGAATCACATCGTGCAATTACAACACACACTGCTTGCATATAGAATGAAAAGTCAGCAGTTTGACAACAAACAAATGCAATAGTGCAAGAAAACAGAAGGACAGGAGGCAACCATTTCCAAATGAAGCTGCCAAATTTGATAAGAAAATGCATATCAGAATATGTCACAAGCAGAACCGAGACTGTCAATAAATTGATACCAAAAGGCGACATACAAAAGCTCCAATTTAGAACTACAGCAACAACAGCCCAAATGAACTAAACTAGCACAGATAAACTTCTTACAAACCATTTTATAGAAATGGAAACAGTACCTAAAAGAACTTCCACACAGAAGTGGTTGATTATTAAATCAGTGAGAAACGCTTATAAACATTATTCCTTGCATTCATTGTACATTTCATGACACAATTAATAATTCAGTCATCATTTAGCAGCTAACACTTTGCTGTCGGCCAAAACATGTAGTTGCACTCTGACCAATCAACTGCACAATGTATTGGATCCTACAATATGGACTTAGATACATACATACCTAACACATTCAAACCTACCTCCATTTACCTTTAGTATGCTGGTATGACGACAACTATGCTCAAACTCATACTGCAGTCCAAGTTAATATCTAAATTTTCAAAGTGAACATAGATAAGCAACAATGAAAATATCAACATAGCATAATAGTTCTGAATGTGTTTAACGGCATAGAGGAAAGGAACAAAAGCAGGATATTCATAAACAAGGGAATGGGTCAATAAAGAAGGAATTTTACTAAACATCACAGTCAAAAGAAGTCAAGATCGCACTGTTCAATCTATAAAGGAACATGGTAATTTAAGTTTCCCTAATATTATTCTGAATTATAAAGGAAAAGCTAGAATATACAAAACTTGAGAAACATCTCCAGCTGGTCATAGTTCCTCTATAGGAACAAAAGACTATTATGATGGTGTGACCTATGCCCTATCGTAACAGAACATCCAATAAATGATCTACACACTTGCTGAAAATTCTAATCATGAGTCTTCATTTTCTTTTCTTTAACATTTTTCCTGCATGCCAATGTCCTAGGGTAATAAAAGCATCAAAGCACTATTTGCAAAATATATAATCTATCACATAGAGCTCCTCAAACTAATTTGACCGTGTCATAATCCACCTTCTTTTACGTTAGCTTAAGTCCATGATCAGTAAACAGAAAGAAAGAACAAATCCCAAAGCATTTTAATCAAGAATTGTTAGTATCCATGCCCAAATGATATTGCAAAATTCCGAATACTAATTAGGCTGTAGAAAGAACGGGCAACAAATAACTGAAAAGCCCCAAGTAAATTTAACTCAACATCACGTTCACCGTAACTCTGTCTCCTAAAATTTTTACATTCTCTCTCCAGTATGTACAGATGATGCCCAGTAAAGTAAAACCGTTAGCTTAATCTTACAACATACCAAAATCAGCATAACTTTCACTTTCTCATAACAAGAGTCTTCTTCCTTGAAAATTTACTATGAAACTAGCTTCAGCCTCAATCAGACATCTGAACCTAAGCAAGTTCCACTTCACCAATATTAGCCAACACTTTCAGAACCCTAAAACCTCAAAATCGCAAGCAAATCATGCCAAACTCCAAGGAACTACTTTCACTACGCTAAAACAACTTCAATACAATCAAAACAGTAAAAGCCTAAGAATCCAATGTAAAATAGCATGTTCAATATGCTGAAAAGCAGGAAAGAGAAAAAAAAATACCCCATAAGATTAACGCTCTGGCGATTAAACAACCCAACGAAAAGCTCATACATTTGTCCCAAATCAGCAGCATTTTCGTGAGAATACAAGAGAGTAGCGGAAGCTTTCGGGTGTTTTATATGGACGGCGACAATGTCATTTCCACGGCGCGTGCATAGCTTCAAGACGTCGACATCGCCCCTCCTCGGCACCTCCGGTATTTAAAGCTGACCACCGCTTGACTCGTCCTCCACCACTCTGTAAGACGGCGGATTTGGCGGGAAGAATGCGATTTTTGCGGCGATCGAGGTCGTCACTCCTCAGAAATTTATGTTTAAACTATTTTAGATTTACAAAAAAAAATTATAATTAAAGTTTTATATAAATTTTAAGGGTTAAAATAAAATTTTACCCTTTTATTAAATCTTTTTATATTTTTAATTTTGTAAAAAAATTATATAAATTTTATAAATTTAAATTTTTTAAAATATATATATAAATATTTTCTAACTTATTAAAAAATAAATATATAATATCAACTGTGATTCACTCCACACGACACGGCCGAGACTTTGGAAAAAAATATACCATAAAAATGATGGAGGCTCAAAGTCTTTACAAGTCAACTGCTCTCTATTCCAAATTCTCTTTCTTCTTTTATCACTTTCACTTTCCTTCAAATTTCATAAGAGCTGAGCTTAGCAAAGCAGAGGCAACCATACCTTTCTTCCATCTCTGCTCTGACAAACAAAATGACTTATCTTTCTTTCTCATCGTCTCTGCCTACTCTTATGTTTTCCCTATTGTTTCTCGTGTCTGGGTTTCCTGTTTCACACAGCAATCTAGAAATTTACACTAACTGCCATGATGCAGTGTTCGAATGTGGGAACATCTCCATCGGATATCCTTTCTTCGGAGGTAATCGACAACCACCGTGCGGACATCCTGCTTTGAAGCTTCTCTGTGACGACGATACCACCACCATTGAAATCGCTGGTGTAGAATATCAGGTGCTGAACATCAGCCATGAACACCAAACTCTAACCATTGTGAGGGAGGACTTGTTCGAACATGGCTTTTGTAGACTTCAAACCCCAATCCGAGATTCCATCATAGATTCTAAGCTGTTTTATCCTGTTCCTGGATATACCAATGTTACTCTGTTTTATGACTGCCCATCCTTAGTCCCGTCGAACCTTGGGATCTTCAATTGCACTCATTCAGATTACAGCTATGTTTCCGTAACTACAGATGGTGTCGATCCAGGTGGATGTTCAGCTCGTGTTAGTTTTCCAATTGCCCTCCCTTCCGGGGGAAGTTTTCATTTTCAGAACGAATATCACTTGCTGTCAGAAGCATTGAAAAAGGGGTTTCAGGTGAAATGGAAGGAGGATACCGAAGCTTGCCGCAACTGCAACGCTTCCGGCGGAGCCTGCGGTTTTGACTGGTTGAATCAAACACTCTGCTACTGCCAATTTTGGAATTCGCCGGAGTATTCCAACGAATGCCATGGCCTCGATCCCTCACCGAAAGAGTCACCACCATCCCCAACAAATGGTGGAAACAAGTATAGCCATGGTACGCAGCTTCCACTAATGGTGGAAAAAAGTTGGTTTCCAAAAAAATTCCCATCTTATTTTATTTAATGCACATGATCCATGTCATAATATATATATATATATATATATAAACTTCGTAATATTATTTTTATTTAATTTTGATATATATATATATGTATATAAATATATATTTAAATTATATATTCTTATTAGGTAAATGAAATCAACTTAAAAAATAATCTTTATTAGAACTCAAACTATAAAAATAAATACAATTGAGCTTAAACCAATTATCAAACTTTAAATTTCTAATCAAGCTCTATGCTCGAGCTCACCTCCACTTGTTTATAATCCTAATTAAGATAATCAACATCTTTTATACTAAATTTCAAATTTGATTAATTGTCTTACGGTAAAATATGAAGTTTAAAAGTCATGATATTAAATGTTGGGGTTTCTTATAAAATCAAGTCATAATTTGGGGGAAATAGCAACTTTAGGACAATCCAAGTTAACATAAAAACATCAATTTATAAATGATTGATCGAAGAGTAACAATTTTATTGTTTTTTACAGGGTCCAGTTCCAAGTTGCAATGGAATCAAATCATAGGTACGAAACTATTTAATGGGGTCATATTTAACACAAGTTTTATAATTTCTTACACGATTTTAATGAAGTTAATCGACCGTATTAATCTTCATTCATAACAGCTTTGGCTATCGGTGTAACTGTTGTTGCTGCTATATTAGTATATGTCTTTGTCCTGTGGTTCAAGGGAAACTCATTATCAAATCATTTCTGCCGTGGAAAGATGAAAGACAATGCACCGATTGAAGCATCCATCGTAAATTTTGGTTCCTTTGCTCCAAAGCGATATTCTTATGGAGAAATCAAGAGAATGACAAATAAATTTACCCATAAATTAGGTCAAGGAGGATTCGGCAGTGTGTACAAAGGCAAGTTATCCGACGGTCGTTTCGTGGCGGTCAAAGTCCTAAGTGAATCCAAGGGAAATGGAGAGGATTTCATGAATGAAGTTGCTAGCATTAGTAGAACTTCTCATGTTAATGTAGTGACTTTACTCGGTTTTTGTTTTGAGGGATCGAAGAGAGCGTTGATCTACGAATTTGCGTCTCATGGATCATTGGACAAGTTCATTTATAACAAGGGATCGGATAACCAAAGTCGTCTGCGGACGCTGGAGTGGAAAACTTTGCACGACATTGCACTCGGCGTCGCTAAAGGACTGGAATACTTGCATCAAGGTTGTAACACAAGGATCCTGCACTTCGACATAAAGCCTCATAACATCCTTTTAGACGAAAACTTCTGTCCCAAGATATCTGATTTCGGTTTGTCTAAGTTATGCAAAACAAAGGAGAGTGTTGTGTCCATGGCATGCGCTAGAGGAACAATCGGATATATCGCACCAGAAGTATTTTGCAGAAACTTTGGTGGAGTTTCTTATAAATCTGATGTGTATAGCTATGGAATGCTGATCCTTGAAATGGTTGGAGGAAGAAAAAATATCGACGCCGAAGCGTCTCGAACCAGTGAAGTATATTTCCAACATGGATTTATAGGCATCTTGATCAGTCTATGTGCTTGAATCTTAATGGAGTCATTGCTGAAGAGGAAGAAGAAATAACAAGGAAGCTGACTGTAGTGAGCCTTTGGTGCATTCAAAATAACCCATCTGATAGACCATCAATGGGTAAAGTGCTAGAGATGTTACAAGGGAGCCTTCAGTCATTGGTAATTCCACCTTGTCCTTTTGTATCTTCTCCTCTACGATAGCCTACAACTTACATTGAAACATCACCATTCACCAACGTTGCAAATTTAGCTCAAAATTCTAATAAAAAAATATGATTTAAATATTACAATTACGATAAAATTTTATAACTTTTTTTAGAAAATAATATAACTGTAAAATAATAATATTAGAATGGACTAATAAGTAATAATAAAATAAATAGTATAATTAGAACTATTATTATGATGTGGTAGAAGTCATATGTATAATAAAATAAATAGTATAAATTTTATATTTTTTCACCGAATGATTAAAGATAAAATTTATACATATGTATTGTTGTTGTTACCTGATCTAGTTCATGTTTATATGTATCTATTACATACAATTGTATGTGTATTTTTTGGCATTAGTCCCTGTATTTCTTTTTCTTCATTTTGGTCCCTTTGCCACCCATGTCCTTGTTTGATAGTTTGAATTTGGAGTTACTTTTTATATATTGAAAGTCGATGGCGATTGTTAGTGACTTGTTTAGAGATGTGATTAACTTTCGACGGCGTTTAATGTCCAAAAACTAATTTTAAATTTGAATTAATGTACGATGATTTAAATAAAATCATATCCATATAAAGATGAATTTATAATAAATTATTCATTTTAATATAATGTGGTAATATAATTCTTTAAATATTTTTCTTGTTAATTTCCTAAACAAGGCTCTTATAATTGTAATGTATATTAAAAACAAGAAGAGGGACATGGAAATTTCGTGGGGAGATAAGGAAAATGCAAGGGAGTCCCCACCTGTTGTTCTTCCCATCACATCTCCATCTCCATAACTTGGAATCGGGATATTGATGCCTTAAACCCTCTCTATTAAAACTTTGTCCACAATATATTGCATTTCTTCCCAACTGGTTTCCTCTTCACACCCTGTCTTTTAATCCTGATATTTCGACCTCTCCAAACGGTTTACTATTGACAATTTCGTCTTCAACCATGCATTTTATCTGGACTCGTATTTTAAACACAACCAAACACTGTCAATTCCCTTAATCCTCATCGTTCTCCTCAATCTTTTTCTTTCTTTTTTGGCTTCGACAATGGCGAAAGGTAATGTTGATCACAAGTTGAAGAGGCTAAGAGCATGGGTTCAAAACTATGAGTGGGGAAGGAGTGGGGCGGAGGCGGAGGTGGCGAGGCTCATGGCCTTGAATTCGGGGGCGGAGATAGACCCAAACAAGCCTTATGCGGAGTTATGGATGGGAACCCATGAATCGGGGCCTAGTGTTTTGGTTGATGATGAACAAAATGTGGATTTGGGATTGAAAGAGTGGATAGGAAAGAACCCGAATGTGCTTGGTGTTAAGGTTTTGGAAACATGGGGGTCTCATCTTCCTTTCCTGTTCAAGGTTTGTTCATTCTCTCCAGTTTTTTCTGCTTTCTTTTTGTTTTTTAGCACGAAAAATGGCGTATAATTTCGATTATCTTAAAGTCAAACTAGATTAATTCTCAATTGAGGATAAAATTAAACGAGATTCATGACATAGATTTAAATTAATGAATGAATGAATGAATGAATCGGATATTAATAATTAAAAAATATATATAATATAAGCAATTGTGGCGTAAAATAGGTACCGTCAGTGGGAAAAGCGCTGTCAATACAGGCACATCCGGATAAAGAAATGGCGAAAGAATTGCATAAGATGAAGCCGAATGTTTATAAAGATGATAATCACAAGCCTGAGATGGCTTTGGCTATAACTCACTTCACCGCACTTTGTGGTTTCATTTCCCTCCAGGTATTCCTCCCACCAATCGCCCATTTTACTTAAATCTCGAATCAAGTTGGTGTTTGATTGATATTAAATAATGAAATTCATGTAATAAGCAAATAGCCATGTATTTTATTTATTCAGGAACTTAAGCAAGTCCTTGAAGATGTTCCTGAGATTGTAGAACTGGTGGGTATTGCATCAGCAAAGCAAGTCATGGATATTCAGGAGCCAGATGGCGCCACCAAAGTCAAATCTGCACTGCGCTCGGTTTTTACGCAGCTTATGTCTGCGAGCAAGGAGATGGCGAGCAAGGAGATGACGACCAAAGCTATATCCAAACTTAAAAGTCGTCTGCTCCTAGAAAGTCAGGTGAGTAGTAATTGGATCATGATTGAGTTGTTTTTAAAACTGATTAGGAGTGTAATATTGGAATGGAGATATAAGTTGAAGCTGAGAAGTTAACTATGGAAGTGCATCTAAATTATGTATTTGGATCAGGTGAGAAGTCTGAGGGAGAAAGAAGAGTTGGTGTTGGAGTTGGAAAAGCAATACCCGGGAGACATCGGAGTGTTATCGGCGTTGTTGTTGAATTACGTGAAACTGAAGGCAGGGTAAGCTTTGTATATGGCGGCGAATGAGCCTCATGCTTTTTTAAGTGGCGACTGTATCGAATGCATGGCTACCTCAGACAATGTGGTCCGAGCTGGTCTTACTCCCAAGCATCGTGATGTCCAAACCCTTTGTTCCATGCTCACCTATAACCAGGTACATATCCCATTTCTTTTCTTTTCTTTTCTTTTATTAACATACCCCTTTACTTCGTCATTATTTGATAGGAAATTATTTGTTTCTACGTAACTTGATTGGGAGGGTACAGTTGTCTTTTCCCATGGGGCAATTTCTTTGACAGCATACAAGTTTTAGGTTTAAGTTCGATTTCTATAAGTAGTTAAACGTTTATTATTAAATAATTAAAAATCTTTTAAATAAATTTTATTTTTAATCGTCTCAAACTAATAAATGATTTTTAGATAAAATCTTGTTAATTGAGTGAGTGTTCATTTTTTTATTTATCCATTTATTTTAAGGTGTTTATTGCTTAGTCATGTGTTTTTAATTTGCCTATAAAAATAAAGATAAATATTAAATTTATATATTATTTTTGTGCTAATTTTTAATTTAATATATAAATTTTGACTTGATACAATAATGTATATGAAATTTTGATTTTTGTTTAATCATACACAAAAATGATTTAATTTAACTATATATATATATATTTTTAAATAAATTTATTTTGATCTTCAAAATATTTATATTTGTTTTTATATTAGATTAATGCTTACAATATATAATCATAAAATATTGCCATGTTGGTACTTGTAATAGTAATTTTGGAAATTAAATCAAATCAAATTTTATATATACAATTACATAAAGTTAGAGTTCCTAATTATATTGTACACTTAGCAAAAATTTATATATAATTCTAAGATATATAGATATATGTATATAAATATAATTTAAAAAAATTAATATAATTAGCTTGAATGCTATTATAACATCACAAGTTAATTTCCTCTTTATAGGCTTTAGAATTTATTCCAACTCTTGGTTTTCTTAAATAATTGCTTTTGATTTGTGTTTTACGGGTACCCTGAAATCCTTTCGGGACTTCCATTGAGCCCTTACATAACAAGGTACCTACCGCCGTTCGAGGAGTTCGAGGTCGATCGTTGCGTTCTTCCAAAGGGGTCATCGGGGGTATTTCCGGCCGTCCCTGGCCCTTCAATCTTCCTGGCCTTTGCAGGGGAAGGATCATTGAAAATTGGAGGTTGGGAAAGCATTGTTACCCAAGGAGATGTGGTGTTTCAACCTGCCAATACTGAGATCACCGTTACTGCCACTGCATCTGCGCTGCAAATTTATAGGGCGGGGATCAACAGCAGGTTCTTTCACGCCTTATCAATGTAAGAACAGTGACCTTATCAATTTAAGGTCAGGTGTTCAAATCCTGTCACTTGAGTAAATTAGGTACGAAAGACTGCCCCCATATTATATATATACAATATCCGATCCGGAATAGTCGATTAATGAATCAGATATTAGTGGTTATTAAAAAATGTTTTTATTTTTTAAAAAGGAAAAAAAATCAAACACAAACCAGCTAAATACAGCCTCTTAAAGAGTGGTTCTATAAATCAATGAATCTAAATTTAGTCTTTGTTAAAGAACAAAGAAGCTAGTTTTTTTTTTTGCAGTGTCAAATAAAAATATGCTTGAAATGAACCCTAATATGTCTGATTATGTATATTATCTGCTCAAACCATTGAGCCATGATAGTATAACATTAGCACCTTTCTCCCATGAACAATCCAACATCATATCATGCGCAACACCTTCAATACATACCGGTGACACATCGTAGAATCTGCCCGTCTCATCGAGTCCTTTGGCATCCTACATTTATATATATTGATCTATAAAAATGGGTGACAGAAACAAATGATAGTCTGATAAATAATCTCAAGCTTCATTACTCCCAACTCTTTATTTTTCTTTAGTACTCATGTTCGATATCATGTTCAATACTCATTCAGATATGGCTATGGGGAATTGAACATACTCGTATCCAATGAGTCCTAGTAATAGAGATCTCAAAGCATATACTTTTCTTATATGTATAATATTTTCATATGTTTGAAGTTTTTGATATGAGATGCGAGGAAAATAGAAGAGTGACAGAATATCGGAAGTGCATAAATTGGAATTGTAAGATAAGAATTTACCACTATGAAGTCATCTTTTGCACCCAAGACAAGAATTTGTGTTGAACAGTCGGTCATTTTAGGCACTGGAAGTGATGCGTTCAGCTTCCGGAGATCAAACAATGGCATCCTTGAACTTTCTTTCATTAGCTCCTGATAACTGAAAGAGGAACAAAATAAGTCAAAAGTCTAAGTCCACGGTTTACTATGACAGAACAATAGACACAGTTTCGGTAATGAAATTTGATTTGCAATACAATTTTCGATAGATTGGAATAAACATGTACAACGGAAAATATATTAATCTTTTCTTCAACAAGTGTGAACTTTTATTGTGGCAAGAAGATTTATATCCTTCTATAAAGCTATTGGGCTCTGGCTCTTCAAATTTTCTTGAAACATCTGCTTTCCTATGTGACTCGGACTCAGTTGAGTACCGGATACAAATAAATGTTCAAGAGCATGGTCAATTGCTTTCCCAAGTTTTTCCATATAGTTTGAGTGTCTTTGGAGGATCGAATCTCCATACTCATGTTCAACTCCATGTTGGACATAGGTGTTAGATACGAGCACTTCAAGAACAATGAAAAGTCGAAGCAATATAGCTGCGTCCGACATGCCCATATCCAACACTCACACCCAAGTTAGGTAGATATTGTTGAGGTTCTACATATCTCCCTCTAAATTCTTATCGAGATATTACCAAAATCTGTTCTTAGTATCACTTAGCAATGAGATTTCATCAATTATGAACAAAACAACTGCAACTTCAAAATCAATGTAACAACTTATTCATTATCAACGATAATTCCAAACAAGTGAAAGAAATTAATGTTCGTCTATGTGAAAAGTAGATTCAGAAAACAAACCGTAGCACCAAATTATCCTCCATTGTAGCCGAGAAGAAGGTTTCCCTACAAAGAGGCAGTGAAGTTTGAAAAGCTTTAGCAGCTAGGCTACGAGTCACCTGCATGAGGAATGGAACTCAACTAATCACCCGTATGCTTTGTCATGAAAGTTAACAAAAATAATTAAAAAGAAAATGTATGATATCACAGAAAACTTGAATACTCAAATTTGACTTGCTTGAGAGTTCAAGCTCTAGCACCCATTAAACAATGACCAAATCTGAATTCAAAATTTTCAAGCTGAATCCGATAAGCTTGTAAGGCAAGTTTTCGGACTAGAGTGCTCAGAATCCGGAAGTTTACCTTAAACGCCGCAATGGGCTTGGAAAGGAGATAGCGCCACACTAAGCCACTGAACAAAATTGTGAAAGTTAAGACTCGAAAAGTTATTTTCATGAAAAATATAGCGAGTAAGATTGCATGAGAAATCACCTATTGCCCGAAGGAGGAACTGAGCATATTAATGCAGCACCTTTAAGTTTGGGGTACAAATTTTGCATTTCTACAATCATTCCATCAGCATAAGAAAAAACATAGTAAGAAATTGCACTTTTTTTCTTTCTAAAACCACTAATCCCATGTTACTAATATTTGGGTGCAAGTGTCGGATACAGCCTACAGGTATATATCCGATAAGGGTATTGTCCTAAGCTTTCTCCATATGTTTGGAGGATCTTTGAAGGTCATATTTTCCTATCCATGGGTCAATCATGAGTGTCCACCATGGCCCATGGATGCTTCAAAAAAAAAATATGAGTCTGAGCAACATAGACTACATCAATCAAAAGATTCAAGACCAATTTGATGAAATGAAGACTTTTAGGGATCCGAAGCATGCATCAGAAAGCCTAGTTGAAATACGAAACTAACTTATTGATTCATATATCAAGTCGGGTGCATACAACATGCCTTGTCACACATACTAGATTTCATATATGACATAGCTATGTTGCTCTGACTTCTTTTTGAAAAAAATATCCGTACTCAACACCATTGTTTTACACATATTTAAACATGGGCGCCCGGATATGATCTCTAAATACAGGGAAAAGTTAAAAAAATTGAACATACCCCTGTTAGACACATACACATCTGACAGTAACATCACTTATAAACAATCAAAAGATTTCTAAAAGAACCATTTAGAATAGTAAAGGTTTTTCAATTACGAAACAGTAGTATTTGACGATTCATAGGTGTTCAGGATGTGAATCCATTACAACGAATATTTTGAAGGTTTTTCAACTAAATTTAAAAAGAAAAAGGAATAACGACTAGTGTAATCTCCGAGAAAAGTAAATCTAGTTTTAGGAAACCTTATACACCATGTAGACTTCTGTTTATGCCTTGTTATTTGTTACTTTTCTCTTTCTCAATCAGTACTATTATGCTACTCGAATTCAGAGATGAATATTGATTACGGAGGTGTGAGACACGGATATGGTAATTCTATTTACATTTTTTCATATGTCTAGAAAAATATAACCCATACTCACAGCCAAATATGTATTAGATATGAATGTCGGACATATAAACTTTTTAAAATATAAAAGTTGTAGCAATATAGATGAATGAGGTATATATACTTATACCAGAATGTAGTTTATGTCTCATGTTTGCAATGTAATACTGGATAATAAGGCCTCCAAACGAATGTCCAAGTAAGATCGGTGGCAAGCTGAGGTTCCTCTCGATGAAATCTGCAACATCGCCTGCATGTGTCTACAGATAATGAGTGAACGGCCAATTAGAGGAGGAATCTTTGTAAAAAGTGTGAAAGAAAAACACTATTAATAGGGATAGCAGATCTAATATTCGGATTTGAATCTGTAAAATTGCTGTAGAATACAATCTATTTACTATTCACATTACAGGTAAATATCCTCTTGCTGGATACCCGAATTCGACAAATATACAAAATTAGCAACTCAAAATCAATTTTAAAATAAGAACTTCCAAAAGAAAAGCAATAATGATTCGCAAGGCTGAATCTGAATCTATTGTTTGTAGTAGTATAACGGATTCAGCAGATTTAGATAATAGATATTTGATGATCGATATCTGCATCTGCTACGGAGACTCGGAGAGTAATTGGAATATCGAAATTCAAATATTACCAGAATGTGCAATATCTAAATCCGCAAATGATAAACAAACCGTAAATATTCAAATCCACATTATCTATCATTATCCCTATTTTCCGGCAAAAAGAAAATTACCTGAAGGGTACCAGCAACAGCTCCAGAAGGTGCATCGCTTTCACCCTACCCATAAGCAGAAACAGTGTTGAAATTAGTACAACATTTTCGAAAACAAAAAAGTTTCCATGGAAATGAAAATTCATAAATATGTCAGTAGTTAAATAGAAAGCGAGAAAAATGCGTCTGAAGCTTACACTGAAGTTCAATATTTTAAAGGTAGATGAAATATGATCCAAGAGGAACAAACTCATCATGTTTATTCAAGTACTTCCATTCATAAAACCTAAAATGTGCAATAAATATATGAGCTATTATTTGATAGCTGTAAAATATTTTACACAAATTTCTATTTTAAATATACTAAACTCAAAACTAAATATCAAATATAACACATATAAGTTTGTGTAAACACACACACACACAAGA
The DNA here is from genome assembly GCF_006381635.1 of Hibiscus syriacus. Classification (NCBI taxonomy): domain Eukaryota; kingdom Viridiplantae; phylum Streptophyta; class Magnoliopsida; order Malvales; family Malvaceae; genus Hibiscus; species Hibiscus syriacus. The sequence continues at coordinate 48,404 of NW_024062315.1, read as the reverse complement.
GTGGGGAAAAAAAGAAAGGGAAATATTAACAAGAGTGGGAAAAGGAGAAAAAGATGATATAACCTGACCAAGCAAGCTAAGGGCAAAGCAATCAAACCCATAATTTGAGAAGAAAGGCAACCAATGTTCAGCCCAACACCAAGCTGAATGGTAGCTTCCATGAATGAAAACCAAAGGCGGATCGTTTTTCGACTCTGGGTATTTTTCTTTGACGCTCTTTTGAATGATAACCTCCATGTTCAAACCAGAGGGAAGCTGATGGAAAATACGCGACTGCCCTTGTTTCAGCTCATAGGGAACTCTCGTTTTGAGAGGTTTGTTGAGGACAGCGAAGGGAGTTAAGGCCATTTTAGGAGTGTGTTGAATCGAGAGAACAATCGCCATTGCTGTGCTGGGAAAGCTGTGCTTCCTCTTCAGTGTTTTTGTTTAAATCCGCTTCTTTTTCGCATATAGGATAGAGAGAGAGAGACGTTCGTGAGTCCCAATTAGCTTGGGTTCCGCCTGAATTTATGTATGATATATAATTTTAAGTTGAGTTTAGATAGGCTAGCACATTTTCTCTTCATGTTTTACCAATTTGGCAACTAAAACTTCATTACGACTATAAATGCTTTTCAAAATTTTAACTTTATTCTTTTTTATTTGAAGTGTTCTAAAACATTGATTTCATTTTGAAAAAATATGCTCGTAAAATGTTTATTTTAATATAGTTTAATCAAATAGCTATATTTATAATAACAATAAATAAATAAAATAAAAATATTATACTTTTACTTTATATAATAGTTGTTTCTCTTAAAAAAGGTATTTCATAAAATTTAACAAAAAAAATTAGATATTCTATGCTCAAACAATTATTTTGATTATTAATTTTTTCAATTATAAAGTAATCATTAATTTTCAAACAGATATAATAAAGTTATTAAAATTTATTGAGTTATTATAAAATAATTATTAAATTTTATCAAATTATTATATTTATAAAAAATTATAACTATTATAATATTTATTTTATTATAATTTAATAAATTTAATGATTCTTTTATAACTTCTGAAAATTTAATAATTATTTAAACATAATTCAATAATATTTTATATATTTTACTTATAAAACACCTGTAAACAAAACTACATGATTTAGAAAAAATAAATTTTGAATATTTTTAAATTCTGAAAATAAAATAAAATCAAACTTTAAACATTTGATAAAAAAAACATTAGAGAGATTAAAAGAGATATAATTTAAATATTTATTTTAGATTAAATATGATTTTTTTCATTTCTCAACTTTAAATTAATAAAAAAATGTTAAACTACACAAATGGTCATTGATTATTGAGTAAATTTTCGTTTTTCCTATTGAAATTTTAAAAATAATAATTTCATCACTAACGTTATTTATGTATAACAAATCACCGTTAACAAAAGTTACTGAGATAACGGAATGTTAAGCTAAATGACTTGGCTATCTAATGGTCAAAACTACCGATCAAAAGTAGTACATATGAAAGATAGAAAGCTAAAAGGGTCATCTCCCATTTTTTTTTTTGGATAAATCAAATTTTATTATCCAGAAGAGCAGAGTTTTGCTACAAAAACAATCAACCAATCAGAAACAAAACTAACAACAACCTACTATAAAAGACAATGGTTGGTTTAAGTAATACCCCAATTAATACAAAGGTTAGAGTTTATTCTATCAGCTCTATTAATATTTTTACCCTTTAGTTGAATTCGTACAACTTCAGCAATATCCTTGAGCAAATCATCAGGTGATCTGTGGCGACCTTGGAAGATTCTACGATTTCTTTCCTCCCACAATGTGTAGATATAGGCAGTCCAAGCAATCTTCAAGATTGTGGTGAGCAATGATTTCCTTTTCATGATGAAGAAGCCCGAGTAACCATTTCTTCCCATGAAGATGAAACATTCTTCAAGCCATTAAGCGAAAGGACAGAGTTCCAAAGGCGAACAACAAGAGCGCATTGACAGAAAAGATGATTTCTTGTCTCCTGATCGTTACTGCAGTTAACATAGGTCCCTTCAGTGGAAATTCCCATTTTGAGAAGCCGATCTCTAGTAGGTAATATGTTTAACAAAGACATCCAAGCAATCAAACTGAATTTAGGAATGTGCATGGGAAACCAGATTAGATTCTGCCAGGGAACTTTCTCTCTTTTGATTCGAATAGATTCCCAAATGCCATTAAGCCTAAGATAACCAGAAGAAGATAATACTGTGAGAGCAATAGAGCGCAATTTTAAAATTCTAGTAACAGTCCAACTCACATTAGAACCTGCAACAAAATTCTAGAAATCTTGATATTTGAAAACATAAGATTTTAACCATGCAACCCAAAGCGAGCCATCACCCGCTAAGATTTTCCTAATAAGATCAATAAAACATGCTTGGTTCCAGATTTTAGTGTTCTTTAAGCCAAGACCACCTTCGACTTTAGAGAAGCATATATCATCCCAGCTTACTCGAGCACCTGAAGCAGACTTGTCTTCACCTTTCCAGAAAAATATGGAACAGAGTTGGTCCACTTTGGCAAGGATCGAATTTGGGAGGATAAGCTGTCTGCACCAGTAATTCGAGACACTGAAAAGAACAGAACGGATGAGTTCGAGTCTGCCAGCGTAGCTCAGATTTTTAGCAGACCAATGATGGAGCCTCTGTTTAATTTTTTCAATGAGCACTACACAATCCTTCTCAGTAAGTTTACGAGTAACAAGAGGGATACCTAAGTATCTCACAAGAAGGCTGCCCTTTTTTGAAACCAGTGATATGTTGAAAAAAATCCATTGATCTAGAAGAACAACCGGCAGAAAAAATTTCACATTTGGAGGAATTAAGAGTCATCTCCCATTTTCTTTCTTCATTTTGTTTCCTTCTCCAAATAACCCTAAAAGCTTAACTTTCTTAGAGTTTTAGCAGATTCAGAAAACAACCGTAAGCGAGCATTTGGATCATTTGCTTATTTGTTATCTCATACATAGTCTATTAAGCCTCCCTGGAACATTCACACTTCCTTTTCTTCTGTAGATTCAAGGCTACGACTATTGCATTGTTATGCAGATTTGGCTTCCGATTCAAGGTATTTTCATCCTTCTTGCTTTACTAAACTTGCTCTTCTTTTTCTTTTGTTGCTCCATCTTGGATGCTTGAACTTGGGAGTTCAATGACCCATTAAAAGTTGCTCCATTTGATAATATTTTATGGACCAGACATGAAAATCGAGTACTTCACGATGAGAACATATCAGAATTCAGACACAAAAACACAAAAACAGTTTTTGGAGTTGATGATGAAGGGACCAAGTGAATTTGTGGACCAGAAGATGATGAATTGTGGACTCAATCAACTCCATTCCATGTTTTCGAGAATACCTGAAGATGTTACTGTGCTCCAAGGGTTTGCTTCTAAGTAATGACGTCTCCTAGTAATGAAGATTTGCAAGGGAACATGTTTTAAAGATCTTCAAAGGGGTGAAGTTATGTATCATAGAAGCTGTGATACTGGACTTTCTTCGATACTCTGATTTCTACTTATGTTTCTTTTCCTTTCAAGAGGCAATAACTGTAGCAGAAACTAACTCGAAATCATGAACAAAATCAGAAAGCTATGATAAACAAGATCAATCATCACTATCCCATCATTACAAGGTCCTAAGGAGTGATCTAACATAATTATACAACCCCTTGCTTTTAGAGGAACTGAAGACTCAGAGTCGCGTATTTTGTGTTTATCTATGATAACAGTTTAGCAAAGCATGACAAAAACAGTTCTCAACTCATAATTTCTGCCTTCAGATCACAGCAGCCGCAGTCATTATTGTAATACACCATCAGGCATCACAAGAAAACTAGCATTTGATTCACACACAAAACGCTATCACAATAACATTCAGCGCAATTTAACAACCATGGACTGCAATTGCAACTAAACCCATTCTTCTGGGTTTTACAAGAAAAAGGCAAAACCCAAGACACTAAGTTCACAATGAAACCCCTTCTTTCTGGGTTTTACAAGAAAAAGGGTAAAGAAAATAAAGTTCTAAACTTGAGTGGCTTTCTATATAGCAGAAAATTAATCGAATCAAACCCATTTTTTTCTCCCAAGAAATTGAATGGAAAAAAACGGACCCAAAGCTTACCTCCTTTTCAGAAGAAGATTCAGAGGGGGGATCTTCTAGTTGGCGTTCATCAGAAAGAACAGGAGGTTTAGCTTTGACTTGTAAAGAGATTATGGATTTAGCCAGTTTTGAGGTTTTAGGGGAAACAGAGAGAGATATAAAAGGGGAAGAGTTGGGTGTTGAGAAGGGATAAAAGCAAGGGTTTAGGTATGTGTGGAGACATGTTGCAACCATTTCTTCTTCTTTTCTGTTTGGATTACTGCAGACTGGGAATTATCAAATTTGCTTATGCTTCTTCTGTTTCTTACTAGTATAGAGTGAGTAATTAATATTGACGATGTCTGTTGGCAGCATAGTTGTTTTGAAATACTGATTTGATGATACAGTGCTTTAAATATTAAATTGACGATACAACACAAACGTAGGGTATCAAATTATTTATTTAAGCATAATTCTAAATTACTTAATATTTCACATTTACATTTTAATATTCGTAATGTTTAAATTCGAGATTTAAAAAAATAATAATTTATTTATTATTAAAATCGTTTATTGTATACTAAAGATACAAATATCTAAAAAATATTAATATTAAAACATCAAATTAAAAGAGAAAATATGAGAGAAAACATGAGTGACACGTAGAGTCATCATATGTTACTTGGAGGTTGAAACATGAAGCTGAGACAGTAAAGAATGACAGCCTCTCATTTGTTCCAACTTCCATAATAATAACACTGAAAATACCAAAGCAAAAGAGAAGGAAAAGAAGAACATTCAAATAATTTCGAAAGGAAATTACAAAAGAAAACAATGAAAGGAATATCACCACCGTCGACGGCGGCTATAATCATCCATTCTCATCATCACTATCTTAATCACCGCAGCCTCCATCAAACCGTCAGTGCCACCTCTCGGTATCAATCCCCGGACCCCATAATATTAAGCTTACTTTCATAGCAAAAGCGGCCGATTCAACATCTCAGCCTTCTGCTACAAAAACCATTGTCAGTGACGATGGATTCTCACTTTCTAAGGTAATTAGTCTATCATTCATACTCTTTTTTCTTGTGAAAATAGTAAAAACGGATATTTTGACTTTTTTTAATGGTTGAGTTTGATTGTTTAGATGAAGTAAAGGTTTGGTTTTTGAGACAAATGAAAATTTGTATCTTTAGTTAATTAGTTTGGTTGATTTGGAACAAGAGTTTTGATTGTATTGGATTGGGAGTTGTTGAACCATTATTTAAAATCTAGTATATTTTTGACAAATTCACATCCTTGATTCTGATTTAAACTGGTTAGAGATTTTTTTTTTAATAATCTAGAGCGAGTACAAGGTTTTATATGTTCAGGATCTATGTTAACCATTAACAACACTGCTGGAATCCGGGACCTCTAAGAAGAACAACACTCCTTTTTAGCTACTGAGGTTGCTTAATGAGTTTGGTTAGAGCAGTAGTTGGTATATATACAATGGAAAACTTCATTCATGAGTAGCAGAATTATCTAGTGAAAAACTGGAAGTGAACCACCAAATTGCTGAAATCAATACAATGAGTCAGGATTTATAGTTTTATTTCAGTTGAATCTCTTCATCGAATGATGATGTGATCAGGGAAATATGTCTTACTTTGACAAAGAACATGAATATTGATAATTGTTCATTTGCAGCTTTCATTTGGTGTTATCGGACTCGGTGTTGGAGTTTCGCTCCTCTCGTGAGTGCTTTACCTGTTAGCATTTCCCTGTTTCTCTACTGTATTTTGGTTTATCCCTCATTACAAGTTGAATATACAGGTACGGTTTTGGGGAATATTTTAACATTCTTCCAGGATCTGAATGGTCCGCACTAATGCTGACTTACGGCTTCCCTCTTGCAATAATCGGAATGGCCCTCAAGGTAAAGGTTTTCTTCCTTGGAGTCTGATTGAAATGGATTTTTGAAATCGCTCTCTTATTTCCTCATTATATGGTAGACTCGGATATCCGAAATTAGGACTTGGACGACATTGTTACTTGATACCTGAAGGTCTTACTTTCAAATATGTTTTAAATTTCATCCTGGCTTAAGTTGGTGCAACTGGACTAAACATTTCATCATAATCACATCTGGAAGTTGAAATTGCTTGTTAATTAGATCTTCCTAATGGCATGGACTACAGATTAAAAACCTTCATAATGTTCTTCCTACTATTCATTTTTATTGGAGAAAGCCTCGTGTTTGACACATCAGGATGTGATTGGGCTATGATATTCCGACGACCCTCCACATATTATTATCTCTGAAAACATATATATGATATTCAGCAGTTAGCTTCATAAGTTGTGGTTGTTGGTTGTATTGCAGTATGCAGAGCTCAAACCGGTGCCATGCTTGACCTATTCAGATGCTCAAATGTTAAGGGAAACCTGTGCCACTCCTATCCTTAAGCAGGTACTTTCGAACTCTGGAAATGCCAACTTGTTTACAAAATCTTTAAGATAATCAACACGAGATTCTTCAAGAAAACCCATTTTCAACACTCATAAATGAATCTGAGTTACTTAGTTTAGCAATGGCTAAATTAGGTGAAATTAATGTTCTTCAAATTCAAACTTGAAGTTGTCAATATCACTGGATGATATCCATTCTTATTTTACTTTACTCTCTTTAGTTTTGTGGATCACGTCAAAAAATGACTTTTGTTTAGCTTTTATTAGGTAAGGAACGATGTTACAAGATACCGTTATGGGGATGAACAGCATTTGGATGAGGCATTGAAGCGGATTTTCCAGTTTGGTTTGGTATGTCTTATGTCATCTCTGACTCTATATTTGTTTAAGTGCTCATGTTTGCTCTTGCACGGAAAATGAATATGGAATGATCTCTAAGGATCCTCCTAATACATAGAAACACAAAGAAAAATATTACCATACCCATGCTGAACACATATCCTGTCCGACACTCACACTTGAGTCCAGGTAACATATGATATGTCTTTTAATTTGTAAAAACCTATCATGAAAATTACCGAACATATCGGGGGAAATTGCACCTAATTTATTGCTTATTTGCCATGTGCTGTGAATTTTCTTGTATCTAAATTTAAGTTTTTGATTTCAGTTCTTTTTCTTTATCAACTCTCAGGTGGAGGAATTCCTCGGAGAAATGCACCTGTTCTTCAAATGATTCGGGAAGAAGTAAGTCTTTCGAAATTAGATTTACTCTCTAGCTTGAATCTGTTTTTTATTTCCAATCATAAATGTAAAATGTTATTTGGCGTCTATAATTCCCAACTCTTTTTTTCCCTATGGCATATACAATAATAAATGTGATTTCTCAAGAATATTTCGGCACTATGTTGCTGTAACTCTTCATTTTGTTTGAAGTGTCAGTATTTGGCTCGTATTCGGCCAAGAGTTTGGGGATATGAGTTATGACTCTCCAAACACACTTCATATAGATGAAGTTTTTGAAAAAAACAAAATTGAACATATCTGTGTTGGACTCAAAAATATCCAACACCTATACCCGAATTCGGGTAACATAGTTTAAGCATCGTTCCATTTCTAAAGTGAGGTTTGATTCTTTACTCTTATATTTGTTACTATGTCTTAGGTCACAGAAGATGGTAAATATTGTTTAGTCCTGGTGTTTGAGGCTAAAGCTTTGGAGTTGTCGGATTTCGAAAAGAGACAGGTAAACTAGCAAGCTATGCTTTTCACTTTTTCATTGTTCTTAAAGTATCTGTGTTTGGCGATCGTGTTTAAAACATTTGGACACGGGTGTAGAGATGTAAACCTTCAAATAAATGGAAAAACTTGAGAAAAAAATTGAACACATATGAATCTGAAATTCATACTCAAGCCAGATTAACATAGTAAGACATCTTTGGAAGGTACAATTCGACCAGTTGATTGACAGCTCTAGTTTATACCTCTTAATAGATCTGTTCATGCCAATTTTGGACAAGGCATTTAATAATTCAAGAATGGTGAACGTTGCAGAGTTTGTTAGTCATGATTTCTCTCTGATGTCTATATTCTTTAGTTGTATTTTCTGAGCTACCAAACAAGTCTGAAGTTCATTTGGTTTTCTAACTACGAAAACTTGCTGATCTGAACCAAATCATGACTGCGCTTTGTAGGCAAAATTTGCATCTTTCTTTGGACCAGACATCCCAGCTGAAGTTGGTGAGTTTTCACTTTGTAATCCACATGACATGCACACACAAATATTTCAAATTAAATAGTTAGTTATGTATGGAAGCTTATAAAGTTTATGGTTCAGGGAAGGGAGAGAATGATGTATATGAAGTTCGACTTGTTTCAAATTCCACCTCTAATGCATCAGCTTCATGAAGTATACCTGATTTCCTCGAGTTTCTTAAGAGGGTTATTTGTGATTGTTTCCGTTCCGGATTAGTCAATTAATTAATCGGTACCGGTCCATCATAAATATATAATATAATAATTAAATATTTTAAAAAGATTAATCCTACAAAAGGATACAAAAATTCGTAAGAGTAGTTTAGTTTTAGAATAAAAGCAAATCCATCATAAATATTTACCATGTTTAGCGGGCTTTAAGATGAGGAAAGCATGCAATTTTGGTGGTAAATTTGTGTTTGTTTCTCTGCCTTCTTCTCACCCACGATAAGCAATTCCACTTCCTTTCTTCATCCTTTTCTCTCGTCCGAATCTTATCATCTTCTTTGTCTATGATTGCTTCTTCTTTCTTCTCTTTTGTTTCTTTCACTTCATCCTGCAAAACCCTCATTACCAATCAATTTATTGTTCATCAACGCATCCACTTTCCTAACTTCTATATATATTTATAAAAAAATTACTTCAGTTTATATATATATATATATTCATTGATCCTACCCTCGATTGCATCAAGAGTATGAGACGAAATTCTTATGATACGACATCGTGTTTTTATTATGTTTCTCTATTTTGTAATGCGTAGGTTGAATTATGGGTACAGAAAAAGAGGCTACCTTGGAAGGACATGCCTCAATTATTTCTGCAACAAAACAGCCTGCTTGCAGACTTGCAGTGATGGACTGAAACAGTGATTTTTACATATTTTTAAATATAGATTTTTATATTTTATTAATAATTTATTTTTATCTAAAAATTTCATTAATTCACATTTTTTAAATATTATAAATTCGTCTCTTACCATAGATTTTTATATCAGTGTTTTACTACTTGGACAAAACATGTTAGACTCAAAACGTAGGTGTTGTGGCCACAAGAGGCTGGAGGACCAACCAATCTTGAACAGTAGTCCCCCACTTTGGAAGGGCACAGTGTCAGGCAATCCTAGCTGTCTTATCTTTGCCTTAAAAATATAAGCCACGCAACATGCAAGATTTTGATGCATTTAATCTTCAACATTCATGCATTGGGCCTCTCATGAAAGCTGTATCTTAAAATCAATTTAAGCACTAAAATGACATGAATTTTGGAACTCCTTGTAAGCAAGTTGAAGACATACCTGTTCATCAGATTTTGATTTCGTGTTAGAGAATGGTGAATCTCCAGTTTCAGTTCCCGATGGATTTAATGCTGTCTCCAAGATTGAAGGGGTTGAAACAGAGCTAGGAGAAGTGGGATGGGGTGGTGGAGTTCCCTCATCTCTATTTAAGCTTTCAGCTGCAATCACATGGTTGACTAAAACTTCAAAAACCCAATCTTAAATGAAGCAATTTCAGCACTTCAACTTAATTATTCAAACCAAACCTGGAATAGGGGAACCAGCAATGTCTTCCTCGACTATTGTTGAGGGGTAAACCAGTGGACCAGAAACGGTGATTTTGTTTGCCAATTTTCGAAATGACCTTCCACTCAGCGTTTTTGCCGATAAACATTCCATCGGGAACTCTCCCGACAGAGGGTTACAAATGTACTTCTCGGCTTCGTTCCACTTGGAGTTTAAAGCAAACACCTCCGGTGAGCATTCCAAACTATTATACAGTGACCGCGCCTGTAATGCTGCACCAAAAAAAAATCCAGATTTTTTCATGCAAAGTTTTGGTACAACAATGATTTACAAGTTACCTTTAAGAGCCGCGGTGAATGAATATGTTGAAGGGTCGATTCCAACTGTAAAAGCAATGCCAAAGTTGAGATTAAAAAACCAAATTCTCAATGAAAGATGAGCAAGAGAGGTACCTTTGAATGAACATGCTGGAGACGACGTGGTGCTGGAAATGGTGAAGTTGGATGGGTGTGAGCTTGTATTTCTGATATATGAACCTGAATATCTTCTTGAAACAGTGTTTTCATGGCGGATTCGAGCTTTGAGACTCCACTCTCTCAAACTTATCTCTGGTTGTTCCGGGGCGGACGCCATGAATGAAACTACAATTTGAGCTGCAAGGTTCAAAATCCGCGTGGAATTTGAAGCCGCGAGTATTAAAATATCAGAAATCCGAGTTTATCTTATTTTCAATTTCCATTTTGTATTTTTTTCGATTTTAATATTATATGTATTATTGGTCGTGAATTCACATAGAAAAATAGTAATAATAATAACCCTTGAATTTTTATTTTTATTTTCTTAATAGATAATAACCCTTGAATATTTGGATTCACTTTCATTTCAGTATCATATACCTCTTGTATGAATACTGCATTAAAATATTTGAATACAAAATTTATTTGTGTATATAAAAAATTTATAGAAACTATTTTTTATAATTAAAATGATTTAAAATTAAAATAAGTTTTAGATTTTAATGATAATATTTAAGTAAAAATAATTAAATAAAAGTTCTTTTAATTTTATAGGTAAAGTACTCAAATATTTTTTTTATATAAATAATTATTATTCTCGTCAGAAAAAAGCCATAATGATTAGGACTGATGTCAATTTTGGAAAACATTAATAATTTTGTCGGATGCATAATATTCTGAATGGACTCCTCTCAGGTATGAAGTAGACCTTTATAGCTCCAGGGTTGAATAGGTTTAATGCCAATTAGGGATGTTCAAATTCAATTACCCATATTTTCGGGTACCCGAATTATCGAGTATCTGATTTTTTGGATAGTATATTTGTTGATCCATAATTCGGTTCATTAAGTTTGGGTACTAGGTAGTCAAGGGTATTCGGTTCATATATATATTTTTTAAATTACATAGAAAATACATAAAATTTAAAAGTTCATAATACACATAATTTATACACAAAAATTAGTGATTTGAAGTTAGTTTTAAGGATAAATATATGAATATATATATATATATTAAAGTTTATTTTCGAAAGAAAACATTAAAAATATTAATATCGATCTTGATTTTTTCCTTCGATTATCATATTCACAAATTAATAAAAACTTTTCGAAAAAAATTAAAACTTAAAAGTACATAATAAAAACCTAGAAAAACTTAAGGATTTAAATTTAGTTTTAAGGTAAAAATATTAAGGAACCTAAAATAAAAACACAATTTAAACCTATATAAATTAAAACTACCGGGTCGGGTCAGATACCCAGTTATAAAAAAATTGGTCCAAACCCGGGTCGGTTCAGATAATTATTTTAAAGAATTACCTAATTTTTTAAAGTTCGAGTCGACAGATCAACCGAGCCAAGTATTTTTAAACATCCCTAATGCTACTTACTCTATTTAGACGGAATCATTATTGCTATTTACAGCATACCTTTGGATTTTGATGTTCCTTTTAGCTTCAACTATCCATTCCATGCCTCAATATCAAAACTCGGTCAACATTTTCATTTATTTCATCTATTTATTTGTGTCCCAAATTTATAGTTTAAGGCTACGAGATTATTGTATATCGTATTCAACTAATATAATTATATCACCTCTAATATCGTCTAATCTATTTACATCTAAATTTTATAATTAAAACTAGATAAGATCATAACTCATTAAATGACCTCAATAGTTAAAAATATTTTTTTTTTCTGTAAAGGTTTTAGATTTAAGCAACTACCTTTGTAAAGTGATCGTATGTTGTTAATAAATTAAGAAAATTTTAAAAAAATATTATCTTATAAATATCTCGTATTAATAAAAAAAATTAGATATCACAATCTTGATCCTTGACGACGGATGAAAAGAAAAGGTAGGTCCTGTGGGTGTGGCTGCCATCACCACTCTTTGAGGAATCGAGGGTTTGCAAGTTGATACCGAATTGATGGCGAGTGCCATGTGATTGTCATCCATCACAAAGAAGTTAGAGGAATACGTGGCCTTAGTTTTTGTCCGACTCTGAATGTAATGCAGGTTTCACTGAAAGGGAGAGGACTGTTGTCTCTGCCACTAGTTTCTTAAGTGGCGGATCACATGTACTCGAGGGTGAGCACCAAGGTTTTCAAAAATGGTCCCAACCGCGATATAACGGTTTCGCCGCTGTCCGAGTTACCTACGACGGCCGCAATCACGGTAAATCCGAAATAATCGAAAACACGACCGTGACCGCGATTTGAAACCCTGGTGAGCACAGTAAAATCTGATTTTTCTTTGGTTAGTTACATCATTTACAAACACTATTGTCAACATATTGGTGCAGTTATCCTTCTTTAATGCAATGTCCATACAGGCCGCCACCTCTTTCAGCACCTGATGCTCCTGTTGGTTCAAGAAAACAGTGTTTTTGTTCTCCAATATTATGTACATATCTTCAAGTACTGGTTTTATGGACCAGTGCACCCGTATTCCCTGTTTGAAGAAAATCTTTTGAACAAAGTTATCTGTGATCCAGATGCCACAGTATAACAGGTTTATGTTCTTAATCATAAGTAAAATCTCTCTAATGGTAGCAAGTTTAGCAGTTGCCATGCTTGTTCCTTGCACCAGATTGCAGATCCATGAAATGTTCTTGTCCTAATACACCATGCCATGCCACAGAGTGCCCCCACTTTCTTCTAGGCAACAACAACAATATTAGGATAACCTGTAACATAATCGGATCCCTCAAAATGATCACCAGTGTTGAGGAATGCTTGTTCACATAAACAGATGAGGTTCTTAGCTTTCTGCGAGACTGCCACCAAGCTCGGGGACTCATTTCTAGAGCAAACTCCAATCCTATGAATCTGTATGCACGCATAGTGCATGCAAAGTCCGGTCATCCATTCAAACTTTCCGGCTGGGTCCTTCATGTTGATCCAGGAACTAATCCAATTCTTCATAATAGGATTGGTATCAGGCTCATGATTTAATTCATAAATGAGTTAGGACATCAAACTGGTACTCCCCTTAATACGAGTTTCAACCTCTACAATCTCAAGAAAAGAAACCATACAATATATTTTCTGTCATAAAGGGGTATTACAGTTTGATAAATACCTTCCATTACACTTCCTAAGATCAAAATTAATAAATTGCCTCCACTAAACTAAATTTCAAGCAAATATCCCGAAATTTGTCATTTGAAGCAACTTTTTCCCAAAACTATGTTCGTTTTTTATGGGCAAAAAACTATGAAGGGCAATTAATAGAAGTACCAAGTTGTACCCAGGCAAATTCCTGTTCGTAACCTACACCTTCACAAGAGGCTTCACATGTATATACTGCAATTGTAGCCCAGTCAAGAGAATCCGCATCATTCTTCACACCAAAGAAATAAAGTAACTGAGGCAATATCTGAACAACAAATTTGCATAGAACTTGTATTAGAGACTTCCTTTTTCAAGTGAAAATAAAGACCTCGATGAGGAATTAATATTTCTAAAATCAGCAAAAGATCCACAAAAATTTATCGTGCAGAATTGATAATTTTTTCTCTTGGCTTTGAACTTGATAGATAACTGGGCTTCCATGAAGGTAAGATTAACAAGTACCTGAAATTCGAAACATAGGCGACCACCACAATAGCTGCATAAGGGAATATCAGCCTTGGAAGGGTGACCACCTAAGATAGGCCACAGTGGCTTAGAACCAGCACTCCTACAATATCTGTCATTGTTAAAAGAGACATATGTGATCAGATTTCTTTTAAAGTTTTCCCATGTATTTGGAGGGCATTTGGAGATCAAAGTCCCATATCCATGAGTCTGAAACAATTGTTGGACACAAATACTTCAAGAAAAATGAAGAGTTGGAGCAAAATAGATGCCATCCTCCATATTAAGGTAATGCAAAGTGTGCAGGGTGCTTTATGGTTTATGCAAAATAAGCATTGCAGAGTCACAATGCATAAGTATTTTCTGATGGTACATATGAAGTAGAAAAAGTGTACAAGTTCTCACCTCAAAACTTGTTCAGGAGCCTTGGCTATCCGCTCTTGGAAAGAAGCCCAACTCTTTTTGTCACCATCTCCCTATGCAACAGAGGTAGCAAGCATTAAGATACCCTAAACAAGAATTCATTCACATGCCACTACAACAGCTAACAGTACCGGTATCAATACCTCAAAATAATCCATAAGTGATTTCGTTGCACCATCAACCCTGTTCCTCGTTATCAATGAATTATTGGTATGTCCCTCATCTCCAGACATCTCTGTATCATATTCACTTTCGTGTTCATTTTTGATCTCATACTCTGGCCACAAACTCTTGCTTGCAACTGTTTAAAATGAAAAATTTAGTAAGAGAGAATTCAGAAAGACCCTCAACCAAAATTTGTTTAGACTCTGCAGTTCAAATACCCGTTCACTCCATTCTTAAAAATTATCCCAGAAGAAAATGGAAGAAAGCTTGGCGATTAACATGTCAATTTACAAGTCAATAACCCAGGGTAATATCAATTAATGCTTGCCTTTTGGGGCTTTAATTTGTGCAATTCCACCATGACAGGCACTAGGCTCAGGTGACTGAGGTGAAAGACTCGGCTGTTGACATTCAAGTTTATGACCCGAGCGCCAGTGCATGACCTGAAATGTAAGAAAACAGAAAAGTTAGGTAGGTAAATAGACTTCAGACAAGTGAGAACAACTAGAATTTAACACCTAACTACCTGGTGCTTTTGTGAGCAATATCGTGCTACTTTGCAACTACTGCAAAACTTATCTCCTTTCCAGGTGCCACACCAATTGCAGAGTGGAGCTGCAACATGAATACATGAGGATAAAACACATTATGAGCGTGAATGCAATTGATGAACCCAATTTGAGTTGGCTAATGCAGTGATACAAGAAGAAGATAATGTTGACCCCTGAATAAAGTGATCACTATAAAGTAATATCAAGGAAAAATCGAGTGCATATAAACACAAACAAGGCAATTAAGAAAAACCCACATCAATGTCATCTTAAGCCAGTACTTAAAGACATATATAAACAGAACTAAAAATAAGAAAAGAGCACGAAATCAAAAGCACTGGAACTCACAGCTGTTCCATACTACATTGGATACGCTCGAGAATCATTATTCTCGTGATGGAAAATGCTTTCTTCTTTGTTATTTCACCTATCCTTTTTAAGTAATAATATGGGTTCATAAGAAACTTTGCATAAAAAATTAAAGAAGCTTCCCTCTTTTAATCACTTCTCAAATCTATTCAAAATTTCAAATCAAGCAATCTGCAAAGAGAAACTTGTAAAACAAAATTCAAGTTTCCCAGTGTATACATGATCTTGGTGGGAAAAATGAAGAGAGAGATAAATTGTAAAAAGAAACCAGTTTGTTTGATGAAAAAGAAAATAAAGAAATCAAGGATGAATTAAACAACTACATTTGAAATGCTGATAGTTTCCCTCTGCTTTCCTCCCATTTATGGATGAACTAAATTTGAAAGATTTAAATGAAAGGGAATTCCTTCCTACTACTATTTCCACCTAAAGAATGACGGGAAATGCAAACTCTTGTCTTTCAATTTATTTATTTATTTGTTACAACTTTCCCCTATTGCTCTGGCTAAGACAATTCCAACCAAAAGTTGGTAACTTAATGCAAAACTCATCCCTTCAAATTAAAGCACATAGTGAATGGTGAGATTATAAGATCTTACTCCAATACAAACTTAGTTATATTCTCATACATAGATGTAATATACCAAATAAAAAATCCATTTTTTTCATAAAATTTGAGATATATTCAGTAAAATTAAGAATCCAAAGTTACCTCCAGGGGTTAAAGGTTTGTCACTCGCATTGACTTCAGGGGGTTTACTTGAATAATAAGGATTAGTTCGTGGCAACTGGCAACGGAAAACCTTCACACTTGAGAAAACAAAACATAACTCAGCAAGATAAAGAACATTGAAAATACTAACATTGAGAGGGGAAAAAAATGAACGTGACAGATATTTGTTGATATACCTCCTCGATTGCTTATCCGGATGACGCTTCCATTGTTCATGTTGATCTCGGAGAAGACATTTCATGGATAGACACATAAATACAAATAATGTTCGATGAAATGTGGAGTCTTTTTCGACTAATGGAGCATAAACCTAGGCATTCAGTCAATATGAAAATTAGCACTATCAGTCTAATACAACAAAATATAAAACAAAATACGACATTTATAAGAATTGATTCGAGTTTAAAGTAGAGCTCAAGTCTGACAGAACATTACAAAATAACCACACACAAAAAGTACCTGGAGTAGGAATTGCAGAGGTTCTCCGCATATATCACAAACACAAGATATTCCTGAGGGTAAATTATCCGGGTCCAACCAAGACTACAAGAAAACACTACTATAAAAATCCCGAAAATGCATATGCTTTTTTTTTAATATTGAAATAGCTAAGCAAAAAAAAAAAAAAGCTTACTGGGACGCCTCCAGCTTTACTTGGAAACTGTTGACGGAGAAGTGACCAGCTGTGTTCAGGCTTTTCAACGAACCCAAGAATTACAGCTTCATCATCATCGTCTTCGTCGTCGTCATTATCATCTTCATCTACAGCGATGTCTTCGTCATCTTCATCATCATCAAGAGGAGTAAATCGCAGGCCCTTGAGCTCATCCATGGAATCTCCCTTTCCATCAATATCCATCTCGTTTCCGATTTATTAATACAACCGTTAAGTGAAGAAAACTGTATCAAAATTGTTAAGCCTTTTTATTTGAACCAGATGCAACAGAGGGATAAGAGAACTGAATAATCAACTGCGGTAGTGGACTGGTGCAAGTGGATTCATCTGGCGTGTGCCGAAAGTAGGTTAAAGCCTAAAGTGAGAGTATCGTACTTGGTTTCGGCTTTTAGCCAGAGGAGTCGCAGACCGGAGATGGAGAGGAATCAATGGCCCTAAAAATTGGTAAGCCGGCTCATTACTTAAATGGTTAAAGTTAAACAGGCTTTAAAAGAGCCCAAATACATAAATCATCATATTATCAAAGAATATTAGTAAAACATCCCAAGTCCTAAACTATTTAGAGAATACGAAAGAATTCATATAATAACACAAAGTAGCCCACATGTGAGTGGGTATGACTTCAATGGAAGTCACCTACATGGAAACTTGGAAACATGTTCTTCCCAACGCCCGCTGCATACCCATCTCACCGCTCCTTCTCCACCGAGGCACCCAGATCCCAAGCGTTGTGCACCCCACTTCTCATTTTCCTTAGATGCGTTATTTCTCTTTTCACCGTCGATTTTGGCTGCCAGTTGACATATATCTGAAAGATTTCTCTGATTCCGACGTCGAGTGTAAAGGCATAAGGGAGCTTCACCGCAGGACTCACCCGTCGAGCAGGGACTAAAGTTGCCCTTAGTGAATCCACGATGTCGAATGGAATGGCCCTCACTGTTTCTTTAACATTGAAGAAGTTGTATCTACATCCAGGTATCAAAGATGAGTCGAAAAGAATTTAAGCAGTTACAAGTTCGAGTTCGATTCGAGATAAATAAAAGGTAAATTAGGTTGTAGTCACAGTATTTTAGATTACTTTTCACTTTGGTTATTAAACTTTTAAAATTTGTATTGCGACCACTAAACTTTTAATTTGTTTTTATTTTGATCATTGTCGTTAGCCGTCGTTCAGGAATGTTGATCCATGGTCTTGCACGCCTAGCGGCTCGTAAATCAAATCAATTAGAGAAATACGAACCATTTAGTTGGGAAATAGAGTTACGAAAAGCTTTTGACAGGTGAAAAGCAGCCTTAAGTTCCAACAATCGTACTAGTTTTGGAATTGGAAACAGATGCTTCAGGGGTAGGTATTGGTGCAGTTCTGATACAAGAGGGAAGGCCAATAGCTTATTTCAGCTGAACACTCAGTTCTCAGATACAATGTTTGTTATCACACATACAGTAGGAAAATGGAGACAATAACTTCTAGGGAGGAAATTCACCATTATAACAGATCACGAATCTTTGAGGGAAACACCTGAACAACAACGTGGGTTATCGAAATGATTTTGATTTCAATATACATTATCGACCGGGAAAACTGAATATGACTGCCAATGCGCCGTTGTACGAGCCATGCAGAATGCTGACGGCCTTCGTTTCATAGTTCTATCATTTGAATACATGCAGGAATATTGAGACTATTTCAATATTTTCATCTAATTTCTATTCCAAGGGAATGAGAAGGGATGTTAAGAAATTCATAGGGGAATGTCAGATTAACCAAAGAATTAAAAGTAATAATTTATCTTCATCTGGATTATTGCAACTATTACTAATATAAAAAAAGTATAACTACACGTTTAGTACCTAAACTATTACTTTTATTTCATTTTGGTACTCAGTTTTAAAAAAAAAATCAAATTGATACCTAACGTTTAGTTTATTAATACCGAAACTATACATGACCAATGGTTACTGTAAAGGAGACAACTCATCTTCTATAAAAACTAACAGATTCCTTCTTATCTTCAATTCTCTTCCTTTCTTCTTCTAATTTCTGCTTTGGAAATTCCATTGCAGGAAGGATGGTATCAATATCTCTACCAAAAAAACCAAAAATGCAAGTAGCAATACACAAGTCGTAACTAAAGAATGAATGAGCTACAAACAATGAAATAGAAGGTTGACTCTCTGAGTTACAAACGCATTTAACAAAACAAAACCAAAAAAACATACGGAAAACCCTAAACTTTCATAGGTTATGGTTAGTTTGGTTGCATTACATAACTCTATTTTTGCAGAAAAAACAGAAACTAATTCTTAAATTACTCTCCGATCTACTCGTTTAACAGATTTCAATCTTCATTCTCACGCCCCCTTTTGGATCCATGTTTTGTAGACTCTTCTCTCGTTCTCTGCGGTTTATGTGGCAAATTAGTTTAGGTCCTAACGAAAAATACCGAAGAAATACATTAAAACTTGAATTTTTATAACCTTTCTTTTTGAACCTTTCACCCTTCGTTGACGTCCTCTATTTTTCGTTTTCTGTTTATCCTAGTACAAGACAATAGATTAGAGCTTACGTTCCTGCATAGATAATGTTCAATCAATAGAAAAAATCATATTTCAGACAAATCAACCTTTGCAACAGCATCAACTGGAGCATGTGTTTCTGCAGCGATTTCCTGATTATCAATTTCCCCGTCACTGTTGAGCATAGTCTTCAGTCTACCTTCCTCGAGTAATTTCTTGGATCGAGCATGCCTCTACAATGATAAAGGAAGTTTAGTTAGATCTGGCATCGATTTATGTGAAACGAAATAAGCAAAACAAAGCTGATGCCTGGAACCATCAATTTACATCCTGGCACCACATATAAATGTTGAAAGTGTACAATATCATCAATTCACATCCAGGCACCACATCGTATCAAACTTTGTATCATTTCCTCGATTTGAAGGTCAACAAATTCTATATAAAAAATTTCCATAGTCAAAAAACTTTTCAGGACTGGATTGGAGATTGGCATATGGGTTCCCATCACTGGTGTGATTACCATATTTCACTACAAAGAGAAAACAAGTAAGCCAGATGTCTTACCTTGGAACTAAGGTGAGCCCTTATAGTCTCCTCATTCAAACAGACAATTCTAGGGCACAACTTGCAGTTAAAAACCGATTTGCATTTCAGTATACAGCTTGGGAAATCGTTCGGCAACGGTTCTTCTTTGGTTGGGGTATGCAAGTTTTTTCCCTGTAATTGAGCACCGTGTTTAGTATGCAACTTATTGTTGATAAATATCTGTTTATCATCTCGAGGTTCCTCATCATCATCTATAAGACCTGGAAAACCAGGTCATATTAACCACAAAAATAAAGGAGCATTTTTTTAGAATCAACATATCATGCATGTTAATATTAAATAATGTCTAAATGAAAATCATTATGAGAATATTGATCCTTCAAAGACCCAGTGAATACATGGAAAAACTTAAAAAAATTATATAAATATAGGGATAGGATCCTATTACCGTTGGATGAGTGAAAATAGATGGCTGAGATTAACACTAGAAAATGAGAAGATATTCACTAGGAAAAAAAAAGCAAAGAGTTAATCTCAGTCATCTATTTTCACTCATCTAACGGTCCTAAATCTATGTTAAACTAAAAGAGTTTTACATTGTGTAAGTGGATACTAACCCATATATATATATATATATATATATTTATATACACACACTTTTGACAACCAAATACCCGAATCTGACACCTGCACCCAATTTCAAGTAAAATAAATCTTTCCTATTTATAAATACCTCAAATATAAAAGAGAAAGATACAGACAATGTTAAAAACATTAAAAAAACTGTATCAAAGGATGAGCATGAGCAATTGTTGTGTTCTTTCCACATTTACAAAGAAAGATTCAGTTTACTTATGACATTTTAATGGCTTCAATTGAACTTCAGACTTAATAGATAACATGACAATTTTTAAATATTAACGAGAAAGACAAATTAACAGCTGAAATTCATACCGTGTCAGACATAGCTTATATACTTTGACATGGAACATGCAACACTTTTCTCATTTACAGAGTGAGACCAACTAACCTAAGATGGATTTTAATGGCGCCAATCGGATTTCAAACAAACAAGATGTCAGGAAAAGTTCTAAATGCGGACTAGAAAGATAAGTTAATAGTTGCAATCTTAGTGAATTTCAGACATGGCTTATATTTTTTTACTAGAAAAATTGCAACACTTTTCTCATCTATCGAGAAAAGAGTCAGCTTACTTGGAACATATTTTAACAGCATCAATCAAACTTCAGGCATATAGATATCAGGACATTCTAAATACAAACTAGAAAGACAGATTAATAGCCGCTATTCTTTGCAAACTTCAGGCAAATTTTACTTGGAACATATTTGAACTGTGTAACACTTTCTTTAACCATATGCATGAAAAATTCATGAATCAAAGTTTTGTTTCTCATGCAAATCACGAAATTATGAACTCTCTCAAATCAATTATAAAATTATACCTGCCGAGTCCACACCAACTTCATGTGCGGAGCTATCCTCGCTCTCGTACCCTAAAATCAAACAAGCATACAAATTGTTTTACTTGAGCAACAAATTGTTTTACTTGAGCAACAACTTGTTCTGATAGATGAAAACAATTTAATCTCGGATATGAACTGATTGATGAAAACACATTAAAGTTTGAGGATATATACAAGTCATCAGTAAAACATAAGAAATAAACCAGAAGACGTGGAGCAAGCTTGATCATGTTGTTTTACTTGAGCAGTAACTCCTTGTTCTGATTCAGGTTCAGATTCTCCCGAGGCTTCCACTTCAAGTTCAGAGTCCGAAGATGACGAAGACGAATCCGACACATTATCTTTATCACCATGTTCAAATTTATAGAATCTCCTCTTTATCATTTCTTTTAACAAAGTTTCTGGTTACTGTGACAACATAAACAAGATCAAACGAGGAGATTAAAAATTTATCCCTATAATGAATTTGGTAATTCATACTTTCGAAGGTTTTCATTTTAAAGTGAAAGCTCTCGAGATCATTCATTATAAAGATAAGTATAGAAGAAAGTATAAATTTTCTCAAAGTCAAAACGAATGGGAAAAGCTTACGCGGAGCTGGTGACGGCAGAGCTTAGAGAGAGCGTTGCAGGGTTTTAGGTTAGAGAGGAATAACAGTCTTCTTTCGAAAACTGAGATTTCATGTTTCAACATGTGAAGTTTGGGCCTTAGATCTGCACTAAAATCCCATGAGTAATGGCCCATGATAGAGTTTTATGTTCTCAAAAGAAATATTCTTCACCTGACTTAGTTTCCAGGGTAAACTACATGTTTAATACATAAACTAATATTTTTATTTTATTTTAGTATCAAACTTTATTTTTTATAATTATACATAATGTTTAATTTAGGTTTTAATTTGGTATCCATCATCAAAAAATTAACAAAATTGTTGATTAACATTTTTTATTTTATTCAATGATGTAGCATTAATTTATAATGACACGTTAACATCACCGTTAAGTTTTTAATGATGGGATACCAAAATGAAATATAAATCAAACATCAAGTGATTTTTAAAAAAAATTAAGTTCTACACTAGAATAAAAATAATAATTTAGATATTAATCTTTAACTTTGAAATAATATTAAAGTATTTTTTTATCTTTTTAGTGATTTTGGATAATTGATATCAATGAGAAGTATATCTTAATTTGAGAGAAATAACTATTTCTTAATAATTTATAAAAATAAATTATCTATTTTATCATAAAGTTTGAGTTTATAGCTCGAAACTTAAATAGATAAGGAGTCGAGTGGTTGAGTAACAATCGTAAAATAAAAAGAAAGTGTAGGATAAAAAGAGAGAAGAGAATGGCAAAGTTCTCTGTGGGGTTCGAAGAAGACGGAGAAGGGCCAAGCAACCGTGTCCCTAAGCGTCAGAGGGCGGAGCGTGTTCTTGATATAGAAGGATCAGGTCAAGAAGAATCCGAAGAAGACGAAGAATCGGAAGGCGAGGAAGCATTTGAAGGAGGAGAAGAAGGAGCAGAAGAATCTGAAGGAGAAGAAGAATTGGAGGAATGTGGAGCTGAGCAAGGAGCAATGAGCCCTCAGACTACTCGAGATGGATCTATTTCAATTACGTTAACTGACCCTGAAGTTCTTGATTGTTCCATCTGTTACGAGGCCTTGAGTATCCCTGTTTTTCAGGTTGGTATTTTAATTATTGGTTATCGAGTGATTTGGGATATGGGTTTTCTTTTCTTTGGTGAAAAACGTCCAATTTTTCGGTTATTTTCTTTGTTTTATGGTGAAAGGATTGGGTTTTTGGAGTGGGTTTTAATTTTTGGGTTAAAAAGGTTTCGTATTTCAGTGTTTTCCCTTTAATATGCACCTGAGTTTTTTATTGGTGAAATGCTTCTAAAATTTGTTTAATTTCTTGATTTTGGCCCATAGATTTTACCTGCTAGGGTAAACTTTTCAAATTCATCGATGTTTTCAAATTATATTTCTTATTTTCTTCATTTACAGTTTGTGTTTCTCTTTTCAACTCATATGTTCTTTAAATTTATATGAAATGAATCCATCAACACTAGTTATTCATGCAAAACTTTGAATACTGATTTGGGGCATATGATTATAGAGAATTTGCTTAGCTTTGGACTTCGGTCTATTAGTTGGTATTGTTCATTTATACTTTCTGGATGAAGACGAGGTTCTTCCATTGAGCAAATCTGCTTAAATTCTATAAATGAATACTAGGATAGAAGTTGTGTCTGCTCTTATTTAATGGACTGCTAAAACGAACCATATGGATGGTGAATAAAGTGATTGTTAGCTTCTATGGAAGAGGATGATTCATAAGTTGATGGATCATGAGAATGATGTGGAATTCTCATATTTCATATTTCCTATACGAATTTGTAAGGGAAAATAAGTAAAATAGTTGTTCTGAGTTAAATCTAAATAGCTATTTCAAAATGCATTGCAAGTTTTCTGTGTACTTGAAGGGTCTTTGGAGGGTCATATCCCTATGCTCATGTTGAATATCTGTTGCATGGGAACATAAAGAAAAATGAATAATTAGTGCAATATATTGAGGTTTAGTAAGCCGGTAACCTTTTCCTACTGGCAAGATCTTAGTTACATCTATAGTTTCAGGATTTTCAAGTTATTATAAATAGTCAGATATAAGCAATATTGGAAGAATAGGTCATTCCTATCTCTCTTTAATCATATAATTAAGACATTCCGGGTCCCACAAGAGTACTTTTTAGGAGTGTTGTCAATATTTGGACATGCAGTCGCCTGTCAGTAGAGGAAGGATGAGCCTTTCGAGATTCTAACCTCTTAAGATGATTGGGAGTTATGTTGTTCCGACTTCAAATTTTCTTTTAGCACCCATATTTTTGGATATGGTATGGGATAAGGCCCTCCGACTCCGAGTACTCTCCATATACATGGGAAAACTAAGAAAAGATTGAACATATCTATGCTAGACACATACCTGTATTCAACACTGACACCCAAGTCTTAGTAAATGTAGACGGGGAAGTTGTTTGTGGGTTTTAAAGTGTTGTTCATATTTAGACGTGTACATAATGACTTTAAACCACTTTAACATGTCACCGTGATTTATTTAGACCTGTTCAGACCAGAATTTGTGGGAATGAAGAAAAACCATGGAATGTTTAATTCTTAGCTTCTTGTAACGAACTCTTGAAGGGCCATCTTTGATGTCAACAAAAGCTTTTTCATGGTTTCTTACGTAATTTGTATTATTTTTATCCTTTCGAACTGAAGGGTGTTTTGGTGGATGGATTTGGCCTTTTCCGATGGAAAGATTTTGTTTGATTGAAATATCAAATAAATTTCCACATTTTTGCAATTTTATTATTCATTTGTTCATGCATTAAATGCATCCTGTTAAATTTGTATGTGTTTGATTGGCAATTCAGTGTGAGAATGGGCATATAGCTTGCTCTACTTGTTGTATCAAAATGTGGAATAGATGTCCATCCTGTTCAACTCCGATTGGCTACAGTCGCTGCAGGGCGATTGAGAAGGTTTTGGAATCCGTCAAAGTGTCATGCCAAAACTTGAAGTACGGTTGCAAAGAAGCATTCAGTTATAGCTTGAAGCAGAAACATGAAAAGACATGTTCTTTTGCTCCATGTTCATGTCCACTTTCCGAGTGCTGCTTTGAGGGTTCATCAGAAGAATTAAGTGCACACTTTGGTAATGTACACAGGTATTCTGCAACACGTTTCCTTTACGATGTTTAGAAACCGTCACCATAGGAGTTTCTGAAAAGTCACTCATTCTTCGGGAGAAGATGGAAGGTCTTTATTCATTCTCCACAACAAGGTTGAGACTTTGGGGAATGTAGTCACCTTGAGCCGGATTGGACCCTCAACCGAGAGAGGTTTCTTCTATGAACTAATTGTGAAAGCTCAGGCTGATGTAAGCACTCTTAAATTACAATCCTCCACAAAGAGCAGTCCGAAACGGGTTGATAGCCCACAGTCATTAGGGTTTCTCCTGGTTCCAAGTCAGTTCTTCAGTGCTTCTCGGCAGATCAAGATGGACCTCCGGGTGTGGTGTTCCGATCAATTTTCTTGCTCTCAAAGACCCAGTGGTGCGTAATTCTTGTAAATCTTGGTGCATAAACCAATGAACTCCAGTTGTAGCAATTGTTATTTAAGTACTGCAAAGTTACTAATTCATAACCAAGTTTGCAGTTACCTTTTGAATTTAATTAAATGAATAATATATATGTTCATTTGAACTTCATAACCAAGTTTGCTCCATGAATATCAAATTACCTAAACGTGAAAGAGGTTAGGCGTTAGGAGGACCAAATTGTTCCAATTTCACATTCAATTTCAAACTACTCCACTGCACTTCATCCATCTAACCTGAAAGTAAATTTAACTCGTTTGGTAAGGCTGCCAAAAAGTGATTTTGGCTAAAAAAAAGTTGGTTTTAGGAGCAAAAGCAATACCAACCTATTAGAATTTAAAAGAATAAATATGTTTAAAATATTGGTTTGAAACCAACCGTAAAAATTAATTTTCCAACTTTTCTGATTTTTAATTGCGTCTGAAAGCAATTTATGCTTTTACCTTACGTTAACTTTGAAATTTTTAAATATAAATAATGTATTATTACATTTTGTTTCAATAATTTAATGTTCGTATTTTAAAAGAAAATTATTGCTTAATAAATTGTTTCAATTATCTGAAAGAAATTAAAATCTATGATTTATATATTAAAAAATTAATAGTTTATCATCAATATTAAAGAGTAGAGGAAAATGGATGTTCGCGTCAGTGGTCTTAAAAGAGGGGAGAGGCAGTCGGTCACTGTAGAGGCTGTCTCACATGACAAAAATAGTGCTAAGTCAGTCAGTTTACACGTTACATCAATATTTTGTCACCAAATAACGATTAGTAACATCAATGATCGATTTATTATAAATTAATAACATTAATTTTAAAACATCGTAGAGGAACAAAAACTTACGTAATTTACCCTTTCCATTTAATTTACAAAACTCGAACGGGGAAACGACACGATCATTATAGTTCACTTCATCCCCAAAGTTCAGCTTGTTTTCATTCTCAGATTTTCAAGCCATCTAAAAGTGCTAATAAAAAACCAGTGATATCTTTCGTTATCAAATGGTCCAAGTTACTTTACTGCTCTATCAAATAATTAATGCTTTAAAACTCTTTGTAAAAGCCCTAATTGATGAATTTACAAGTATAAGTCTTTATACGAGACAAACAATATCAATAGTTAAAGAATTTTATTATTTTTAAAGGTCAAACACGACAGCGATGTTTGAACGTTCATTATCAAATTATTGAAAATCTTATAATAATAATAATGATCCAAACTGTAATAAATCTGGTTTTTCCACCAACATTTTGGATTGCATTCATAATCTTCCAGTGCTTTGAAACGAACCCTTCATATTAATAATTATGCAATGATTTATTTCATTTTAATTCAAATTATAAATATTATTTTGAAACGAAACATCAACTTTCTGAATTACAATACATGAAAATGACGTACCATGAGGACCGTATGACAGGCTTATATGACATAATAAGCAATCTATTAGATTGAATCCATTACTTTAGTTTCAATACGCACCACTCACCGTGTATTGGGTTTCAGGTGTATTTATGAGCTTTGAATGACAATTTCGGTTCGCGGATGTCATCCTGACTCTGAATCAACCGGATCTCTAAGCTGCTTGATTTTGAATCAAATCCGGCACTTGTATAGTCATTCAATGTCCTCTGCAAAAGTGCCTACAGAAAGTTTAAACATGAATGAAATATGGTTTTGAAAATAAACCCTTAACTCAGAATAAAACTGCAAGGGTTTGTTGACCAAATAAAACTGTACAACATAAATGGAAGTTTTTCCCTCATTTATACAGCCGAAATCGAGTCAAGTCAAATCTCAAACTATAAGGAGCTGAACTTGAAATTCAAGCTCAATGAAGTTTCACTTTCAAAACTCAAGCTTGATTCCGGACAAAAATCAAATTGCTGGGTTAGCTCGATTAGGTTAGACTAAGCCGTTTACCCACTGAAAAATAAGTGAGTCTCGTACTTGACTTCAAACTCGATTACTTATTTTGAGTCGAGATTAACTAAATATATTAAACATGAAGCTCACAAACTACTAGAGACGAGCATCAAAATACTCAAATTTGATTCACTCAATAGCTTATGTTTACTTGAGCTCCAGCTTAAGCTGAACTTGACAATGACCAAGTTGAATTTGAGATTTTTCAAGCCAAACCCAAGTGACTTGCAAGAGCAAGTGTACTGCTTATACCCCTAGTCATGAATGCCTATGGTTTCCACAAATTAACCTAAGATGCTCGAGCATGAGAGCACAATTTGAATAAGCATTCCAAGGGGGGTAAAACTATATACATTTTATATCTATTGATTGGCCATAAGAAGAAAAAAATTGCAATCCACCAAGTGCAGCTGTTTGGGATGTAAGTGTTTGTGTAGAACATCCATTCAGAGGCCATGTTCAAGTAAAATCAGTAAGAACACTTTAACCCATACTTGATTAATGTAAATCCAATTTATACAAGGCCAAATTCTAAAGCCTTTGTAATTTAATATTATTTTTATGTTCTGTAATAGTTGTTCTAAAATTTAGAATTCATTAATCAAATTGCAACAACTTATAACTCGTTCACATGAAGTTTGTAGTGAAAGAAAGTCTTTTGCATCCTAGTGCTGGTTCATGGTTTCGTGATAACTCAGCCTAGATCAACAGGTAGACTAATCCTCAACAGATCCAAGATTACAAAGTTTCATCAACTTAAGAATAGGAATGATTAGCACTGAGCAAAGAAACAAGAAACCGAAAAGCAATTCATACCACAATGTTCAATTTGGTTTTGGTTCAGTTCTTATTAAATTCCATTTGATTTCTGTTTGCATAATAATTGAATGTATTTGTTTTGGCTTTCTATCAATAAGTCAAAAACCGTAATTACTGAACCAAATTGTATTTTAAATTTTTATACTCTAAAAATAAAATATTTATTTTCTAACGAAAAAATATTATATAACAAAGACGGATTAAAGAGATGAACTAATCTTTTTAAACAATGAAAGTTGGTTCGTGTCAATTCAGACTTCAAAAGGCAAAGTATTCAATTCAATTTTTAAAATCCAAAATATCACAAACATTCGTAATTTTTTTCTAAAACCGAGCCAGACCATTATCGCTCCTAATAATGAAGCAGGTTGAGTGCTGTTTCAAAAAGTACAATTTGCACATTAGATTTTGGATAGAATAATTACCTGCAAACTTGATACAGAAAGCTCCGCTGCCTTATCAAGGTTGTCGGGAAATTTCTGAGCAAAATAAAAAGTACAGCTAAGAAATTAAACCTTTATATAGAGGGTTAAGGCAGGAGTATAAACAAGAAAATTACATTACTCCACCCAAGAAGAAGTGCAGTCATTAGATCTCCTGTTCCCTACAAACATATGGATATTCATCAATATAATTTCCAACGCTGCATGGTCGGTATACAAATAATGAAGAACAAACAACAAAAGAGAACACAACATCAATGTCCTACTATAGTTGCACATAAAGCTAGGAACAAGAAAGCATAATTATGAAACTTGATTATCTGAAAGAGGGAAAACAACTGAAATGTATTTTTTTGTTACATCAAACATTCTAGCAGGATTAATTGCATACGTAGTGTCAGTGAACCCTTAGTTTTTACTATTCAAATATTAAAAAATATCAGAAGGTTCAAAAGAAATTCCCTGTAGAATTCAAGTTCCACCAGTAATGTAATATATCAATTGAACATATGATAAGCTGATATCTACTAAGGGTTATGATATATCCAGAGCATGGCTCTTAAGATGATACACCTTGCATAAAAATGCTGGGTTTGGATTTGTAGATAGAGATGAAATAGTATAATCATACTTAAAAAGTTGAAAAAATGTTCTCCTAGTAAAAGTTGCATTGCATTTAGGAACGACAAATTGTGGGTATATACGCCCAACAGACTCCACATCAATCCACTCTGAATGAAATGTTTTATTTATTTATTCATTTTAAAGCATGAGCAGGGTGCAGCAAATCAGTTTTGTTCAATACTTGTTTGGCTCCAACCATCTAAAAAACTATTTTACACCTTAAGATATTTTATATTATATATATATATATACAAAATTATGTTCATAAGTAAATTAGAAATATTTTTTTAGTCTTATATTAAAAATAATTAATCAAAAAGGAAATGTTGATTGGTTATAGATAATCAATATCATTGGAGAAAGGGATTTCCAACAACCATAAAAGAGTGGAGTATAAGGGTTATGTTAATTCCCACCACCACTCCGTTTCATTGACATCCCCTAAAATTAGCATTAAGCATGCTACTAGCTGAATAATGTTAAGGATATATTAGAGTTGCATGTCTGGCCAAGGGGATGACAGATCAAAACTTAACGTCTATTATAAATAATTAACAAGACTCACAATTCAAGGATGGAAACAGTCATCCAAACCTGCAGGCAGTCAATTCTAGTAAGAAAGAAGATACTATATATTATGCTTAACTTTTTCACTGGATGTACTTTTACTAGTAAGAAAGAGGATAATATCAAATTCTCTAGTCTCTCTACTTCTCAATATTTGAGAATTCAACAGCAGACATGGGACTACAAGGAAATAATGCATATTGGAAAAAAGAAGAGGAAAGAAAACGATTCTGCATTTTTTTTATAGATTAACTAGATCATTCTTTAGAGTTTATGACCGTAATTATATATCTTTAGTGTGTCTAATAAACACACATACACAATCATACATAAAAAAAAATGCACCTTCACTCAAGCAAACGCTTTTTATGCACTCTGAATCTTAGGCAGTATAAGAATTCTAGTACCTACAGTGCACCTAGCACCCTTGACGATACTGGTCAATCAACCAAATTTCCATGCTTGATCAAATACTTGCCCTTACTTAACATAGGAATCTTTTCATAATCACGGGGCCAAAAGCTAGTATTATATTCAAAGTCCCCACTGCATTAATAGTTTGATTAGACAGAACATATCCCCTTCAGAAGTCTGAGACCAAACGTGAGGGCTCTTCAATAACAAACAATGTGTTAATTCAATGGAAAATGTACTATCGTAGCTTGATTGAGTTGCATTAAACATAATGCAGCTTCAATTCCTAATCCTGAAAACTACTCTATCGTCATAACCCAAAATCACTACTTCATTTCAACCCCAAAAATCAAACGAAAGTCTGAGTGGACACACACACTTCCTTGAATCTATTAAAAGTCAACTTCCTAAAAATACCATAAAGAAAATATGTTATGCTTTCTGCACTCAACAGATAACTCGACTTTGGCCTCAAGCAGCTCAAAGATGTAATTCCAAGAGTTGTACCTGAAGTTCTTAAGTTACCCTCTTGGTAAAGGTTTACAATTAGTAGCGCGGGTAATAACTACCCTTGTGTTGGCTGAAGTCCATTGGTGCCCATGCATACAAAAAAGAGAATCAGTAGCACCTCCCTCCAAATGTTTTGGTTTGCATTGGAATTGCACATACTTTAAGAAACAAGTAGTTCATTTAATTGAATGCTTTTACTTGCTTGATTTGGTTGCCTTTAGTAATTTTTAATAAAATTGGGCATAAAACTGAAAGTAAGTTCTTCCTTATTTATTCATAACTGGATACAGTTTGTTAAAAAAAATGTCAGCAATGCATTAGTTCTAAGCCAAGCTACAGGTCCAAATCTCAGTAACATCTAGGCTTTCTAACAATACCAAGGTATCAACACAAACAACCATAAGATCGGTGTGCAAAAAACAAGACAGGATAACCTCAAGACCAAATTATCATAAATGAAAAGGTCCATGTTTCAATTTGCAACAAGCAGTTCATGAGGAAATTTGCATACCGTAAAATAAGCAGGAATTTTTGGTATTACAATCTTGAACTGCTCAGGAGCTTGTTTCTGTCAAAATCAATACCACAACAAACAGAGAAAAGCTTGTCAATAAGATAAAATTGCCAACAAAAACAGTGTACTAGTTTAATCATAAAAAATGCACAGAAAAGGCAAATATTGTTTCTTATTGCACATTTTGCAGATACTTATGAATCGCTAAATCATATTGGAGTCAAGCAAGTACAAAGATTTAAAAAATAAATTATATTAAATTGTGCGTCATAGATTCAGAAGCCAAAACCAGAGAGTCAACCAGTTGGATTTTGAATTCATAATTTCATCGAGTACAGAGAGAAGAACAATAAAAGTGAAATACTGCCATTTAGTACAACAGTTTACCAAAAATGACTAAATACAAAAAAAATCATAAATAAAAATGCATAACTGGTTGAACCGCCGTTTTTTTTTGTTCTGGTTCCTGACTTTTTAGCGGTTCACTTTATTTCCGACTATATGCCACCAGTAAAATCGGTCAAACCAACGGTTCCCATTCCAACCGGCCAATCTGGTCCGGTTTACAACACTGATCAAAGATGCAGTCATTTCAGTGCAAAAAAGCATCTATAACAAAATATAACACAGACAAGTAGCAGAAATTTCATGTAGATAGTGTTTTTGGACCTAATATTAAAAAGAAAAGCATCAGATTTCAAATCGGCCAGCAGCTTAAATATAAAGTCAAGTGTGTCACAATCAGCGGACCCACCTTATCTTTTAGATGACTGCCAATGAGAAGAAGATTGCCTTCTATATTGATGCTAGTAATCACAACCTGAGACAATCAACATTCACATAAAATGCTGTAAAGGAGATATGAGAGCTGAGTTCTAATTTATAAATACAAGATGTAAACACAGGCAAGAACCATATAGTGCTTTCCACATGTACTGGAAGATAAATGCGAGGTTTTCTAATCTCAGGAAAAAAAACGCTTCACTGGAAGAGTCCAGAAAGGTATATTTTCCACAACCATAACATGAACCACAGAACCCATTATACCTTCTTAGAATACAATTTACAGAAGCCATTTGAGAACAATGAACTAATATCATTTTTTGTGTCTCTACGTCTACACACATTTTAGGAGTAGGCAAAACTCCTTTCCCATCTTGAGTTCAAACTTAAGGATATGAGGCTTAAAGCAGAGTTGCATCCTATCAAAACCCAACTTGTTTTTAGTTTTTAATCTGTTAGTGTTGCCAGAATATTTTGGAATTAAGGGAAAGGCATGGAAAATCTGCCCAATTTAAATTACATTTCTTTTTTATAAGGTTAAAATAATGGAAAAAGAAAAAAAAAATATTCAGCCTTGCACTAGATGCAGAATGAAAAGAGGGAACAAATTAAGACAGAAAATAGTTTTTCATGTAGAAAGTTCTAAGCCATGAACGTGTACGAAATGCACAGAGGGAAAGGAAAAAAAACACCTTCGAAGGTCCAGCAGCATGAAGAATGTTGCATGCTTTCCGACCATCTATTTCAGAAGCAATCCTGCAGCAACAATATATTCTAAGAAACTGCAACAGAATGATGCAGCAAAAGATAGCTTACAATCGCGAATATAGCAAGACAAAGACCTCAAATAGTAAAGTCATTCTGATACAAATTGCCATCAAAGCAAAATGGATATGAGGTGCAGCATATAGGAACACTGGGTGCAGAGAGAGAACCAAGAGAATATGCTCGTGCAACCTTTACAAGACAGAAAAGAAAATGACTACAAATTGAAATGAAAATAAACCAAAAAAACATCTCTTAGATCCAAGAAAAGATGAGTTGGACAATCTCTGAAAAGCCTGAAGAAACAAGATCTGCTTTTGGCCAATATCCAGAATGTCACTCCTAGCAGACCTTTTGTGTTTTTGTTTTTCAAGCACATCGATCCAAAATAGGGTAAATAAAACCCATTATAATCACTAAAGAGCCTGTGAATTTGTTTATGTTCCTTTTTCTCAGTAACAACCAATTCATTTGCATTACATGAAATAAATATCCTGAGTCAGCTTTGAATCCGGTGGTTTTCAAATTAGACATGAAAGAACTGCTTGTTTTGAATTTAACCGTTCCTATTAATTTACCAAAACCTGAAAACCAAAGAACCACTTGTTAAAAAGCAACACACTCAATCTAATGGTTTCTAAAGATGATATTTCCTTTGAAAGATCTAGTTAGTAAATGATGCTATCAGAAACTCTTCTGTTGACCCAACGAACCATAATCAGTGATTCCCAATCTCTGACTCTAGATCGTAAAAGTCATCCCGTTCCCTAAATGGTATCAGTTTTTTTTTTGTCTTTTGCACCATACAACGAGAAGAAGAACCAAGCAATCCTCCTCGAAATCATACTGATGCTCATAAACAAATAAAACATTAAAAAACCTGGTTCTTCTAAAAATAAAAGGCTTGAGAATTCAGATTTTGGAAATCTTTTAGTTCAATTTTATAAGATATCAACAGTTTTGCCTTCTTGAAGCAACAATCCAAGTCCCAAAAGCTTCCCCAGAAAAAATAAACAAAAAGGAAACAACATTATTGTTTACAGCAAACGGAATTTTAGAACAAAACAAATGAGCTTCAACTTTTTTTATTATATAGTCTGAAAATACCTCAATTTAGTCAACAGTTCTGCTTCAAATTGGTTAGGAGTCAACATTGAAGCCACTGGGACAACCTAGCCATAAGAAATATTACTAGTAACGATAACAAGTTACAACTATACAATTTAAACAGCTAACTGTGCATCAAGATAATTATGCACATTTCTTCCAATATGATTAAACAATTGATTGATATTTAAGATTTCAATTTAAAAGTGTAGTCATGTATGAAACAACCAAATCTGCAGAAGGATATAGAAATGGAACAATTGGAAGCTTTCAGATAAAAATTGATAGCTCACCTTTTCACGATATATGGATACCAGATCTTCAGGGACGTAGAGCTTTCCTTCATCACCCATCACTGGATCACAAACTAGAGAAGAAACGACAGGCCTTAGAAAAAAGGACCTCCCTTTTCAGGGTATTTTTTTCGTTTTTGGTGGTGAGGGATAGGGTTGGGCAGTGTACATCAAACATTATTGAAGACAAGAAAATGATCCAAGTGGAAAAAAACATTTTCATTTAGCATCACATACGATAAACTGATGAAAGGGTGAGGAAGCGTTTTCTAGATCCATCAATGCAAACTTTTCATTTTATTGTTTCTGCAGTATTAGTACTTTCTTGAACCTACATTTTTGTCTCAGATTTGTAATTTCATATTAAGCAAGCAGAAGATGAAGAATACAACGTTAATTAGTTATATCGATAATGATTTGAACAAATCATCTTCTATAATCATGAGTTAAATTTATTTCAAAAAGGACCAAACACAAGCAAGCATAAAGATTAGAGTAGAGTAGACTTGCCATAGGTAAGATTTGGATTAATTGAGCGAAGCTTGTCTACAACCTCCAATACAGAGTTTAAAAAAGAATCAGAGCCAATATAACCTGCAAATTCACCATGAAAAAATTAAAGCAATAATTATCGAAACAGATAACCCTGTTGGTAAGAAAATGTGATGAATTTGACAAATAGCGGCAACAAAGAGTAAATCCACTAGTTGATTACAGAAAGAGAAAAATAAAAAGTGAATAGAAACAAATGGTGTTGCACAGCTATTTCTAATGTCTCAAAGTACTGATGAATTATCAATTCATTCAAATTAGTTAACTAATCAAAGCACAATTATATTAAATTGATGTTTCATTTTAATTATTTGTTAAATTTTTAATTAACTATGAATTTTGCCTTTTACCATTTCCATTTACTTGATAACAGCTTTTCAAAAAGCAAAAAAACCAAGTTTTAAGGACAACAAACAGGAGCCTAAACAAATTAAGAGGTTCTGGAAATTTGACCAATAACATGATTTTTAAACAGTTCAAGCACTCATTGATAAGAAACTATTATTTTAAAAGTTATTTCCCTTCCCAAGAAAATGGCATGATTTTTGGACCAGTTAGGTATTCATTGATAAGAAACTATCACTTTAAATACTAATTCCTTTTTTTGCCGTCCCGTCCCCTGTGTCAAGTTTAATGCCTCAAATGAAAAAAAAAGAGAGGCTATATTTAAGATATGAATAAATAAAACAACTGAAATTCAATACAAAAACATCCAGGTGAATACCTTGTGACACAAATTGCTACATATACAACATAGGATGTGTAATTTTGTTTCCTTTCTCTATAGTGAGTATACAATTCCAGAGAACCACTCATTTAACACAACAAAGAACTTCTCTTCTTCATAAATAATGTTATATGTTCCTTTACATTTAAATATTGTATAATAATTCTTTTCCTTTTCTTTCTTTCTTATTTTTATAAATGGAGAAAAGATTATAACAATCTATAGAATTTGACACCATGAAACAGTTTTCATTATCAAAGAGCAACCAGAAATAAAATACCTGTTAATAAATGAGTGTAGTACAATAAATTATTAGCTTCAAGGCCTTCTATTAAATCCAACAATTCACGTCCATTTAGAACTTGACCCTTAAATGTTGGGTACCCTGCACAATTTTCAGATAGATTAAACTATGCTAGATAATGTATTTTGGTCAGAAGTCAGAACACCAAGCCTGAACTTATACAGATTTACAGATGACATCACACTGAATATACGGCCTCAGATTTGCAGACTTTTGAGCAGTAATATAACCAGCTTGCCTGTATGATTCGAAAACTGTACCGAATTGATTGGATCCACATCATAGCCTAATAGTTGAAGAGGAAAAACGGCTGACTTGTTACCAACATATCCCTAAGGAGGAAAAAAAATGATGAAATTAGGTTACAATAGGAATAGAACTTATCAGAAAAATTATAATATTCAAAATGCTTTTCCCAAGATGAAATTGAGTAAAGGGCCCAAGGTAAAATCAATCATACAAATACTTCACTTGTATACGTCCAAGGTTCCTTTAATTGCTTCCTTGGAGAAACGTAAGAATTTATTCCAAATATTTCAAAGATAGAGAAGAATAAACCAGTGTACAGGTAAGTACCAATGTATTAAGGACCAATTTGACATTGCTTTTGAAAAGTTCGGCTCAAGATTTAATTGTCTAAGGTTGTTGTCAGAAAGTGCTTTCGAAAGATAAAATGTTTGTTTTAGACATTATGTTGTAAAATTCAAAAAATATTAATTTAAATTCATTAATATTATTTTTCATACATATATTTTGATATATTATATATGTTGGAATTACCATTTCACTAAATTAAGTAAATCATATAATTTTTAATCTTGATATATATTTTAAATATGCTAATATAGTTAAAATTTTAAATTACAAAATAAGAAAAATGTAATGATTTAATTTAATCGTTTTTAAATTCAAAATTTAAGTGTTTGACAAATGGGTAACTTTGGTCAAAAGTTTTTTTTTTTTGACTAAAGCCAAAACTATAAATTTCATAATTTGAAAGCCCTTGTTAACTTAAGTTGAAAAGCGCTTTTGGTTTGAAAAAGTAACTACCATCATTGTTTTTGGGTACAAAAGTGCTTCTGAAAAGCAATGGCATAAGAGCAAACAACAAAATTTCTACCTAGTTCTAGATGACATGAAACAATTATTAGGTAGATATTAAGACGTACTACACGAAGACAGAAAGATCGTGATCAAAGCTAGACCATCTTCTGCTTATCGTATAAATCTAAGATATAAACCTATTCTCTTAATGCACATATATGGACACAGATGAAAGAAAAAAAAAGCATACTGAAAGCAAATTTAAAATTATAGTATTGCCTTAAACTTTTTCAAAAACCAAACAAAGATTTAAGAAAGAAAGTGTAAAACGCAAAGGAGGCGAAGTACCTGAACTGTGTGAGATTGAATGCTGAGAACTCTACCAGTATTCGATGGAAGAGCCAATGATAAAATTGGAGGTGATGCCATTTCCTACTTCTTAAACTGTAACGATCTTTGACAACTTCAATAAATTCTGAAATCTAATCAACATCAACCAACAAGGAAATAAATTTAAAAAATTAATTTTTCCGAAGAAATTAGGTTTTTATCAGGGAAATCGTTAACTTTATTGAGAAATATTGAGTTTTTTTTTCATAAAATGCCCAATTGAAAATAAGTATGCAATACTTTAGATATTTTTGTTCATTTACTTGCGATATATGAAGCACGAACACGGGGGAACCCCCTGGTACCGGTGTCAAAGAGATGTCCAACACAGACAAGGACACGGACACGCCCGGATGTGTACGGGACACCACCGGACACGACAAAAGAAAAGGATACAAAGAACTGCGAACACGTTCAAGACACGGCAAAAAAAAGGAGGAATGCTTGTCCAGTGGTGACTGGCTGTGGTGTGGAAAAATGGAAGAAGAAGCAAAAGAGATGAAAAAGGAGGATGCAGGTTCTGAGAAAGAGAGTCAAAACCCTGGAGACATATACGATCCAACCCTACATAGAGGAGATGAGGCAAATCAGATTGGGAGATGAGACGAATCTTTCGAATTGAGTCAAAGCGGAGTTAGGTTAAATCCGTCAGCCCCAACCACACGACAAATCAGGTTCAAATCTTTTCAGAAATTTAAAAATACAAATTATTAATATAAGATTAAAAAGTAGTCAAAATAGATGTAATTATAAAATTTAATAATAATGTAATTTTTAAGTTAGATAAAGTAATATTTTTTAATAACATCAAACATTATATACTCTATTTACACTCATTAAATAACATCAAACATTATTATCCTTTGATTCAAGCAGTTGTATTTATAGGTATATATACGTTATTAACGATTAAAAAATATTCTAAATAAATATTACTTTATAATCATCAAAAATTATTTTAAAAAACTACATATTAATCATCATGGTTGATTCCACTCTTGTTAAGTTTTTAATAACAGGTTGATAGCAAGTCATAGAACACAATCAATTAAGGGAGGCGTACGATGAAACATGCAACTTCATTTGTACTAGTAAGGTTTTAATCAAAAATAGTATAATCAATATTGCTGTTGTTGTTGCATGTTTTATTATAAAATGTATCAAGAAGAACTAGTTAGAAAATTATGTATTTTGTAATTGCATGTGACATCGTAGCATGAACAACCCTTCAAGTTTAGGGAGACCCCTTATCACAAGGTTTGGATTACTCAACCATGCAAACTCATTCAGAAAAATCAAACGATGATTGCAATAGTTAAAACATCATCGTTTAAATTGTAATTATGATTCTACCCAAATAAGAAGGGATGAATCGTCATATCTTAACGAAACATAACATACGCCAACTTTGATAATATTTAAAATCTCGTTAGCTATATGTGGTGTAAATTATTTCTCCTTGATCATCATAATCATGAAAAGTGTTAAATTTTTATGTAGTTAGGGATTAATTATTTTTGTGACTCTATGTCCAAATCAAATAGAATAAACCACTTACGACTGTTTATCCAAATCAAATAGGGTGAATTGTTAAATACTTCCTCTAATTAGAATATCGAGATGATTTGTTTCTCCATTGATGAGCATTGGATGCATTCGTTCGTACAAACATGAGATGTCTATATGGCTTTATCATTAGTAGATCAATACTAAAGAGATTCTACGAGAATGCATTTAGGGAAAAGCTCTCAAAGAGATTCCTTTTTCCGTTCAACATGAAACACCTCTATGGAGACACCTCTAAACATATGTTGTCTAGACGATTTTCTTGGATATTATTATTATCGTAACGTGTTTGTTACACATTAAGAAAAACGATCACCATATTCATTTACCTTTATAAGAGAAGGTGATGAGATTATCCTTCCAATGAGATGTGGAGGAAGTTGTCATAAAATCCCAATATTTGGAGTTTCAAATTCCTCAATTTAATAAAACGGCAACATAAGTAATCAAAATTTAAGTTTTTTGAATTTGGTGAGTAAAAGTGTACAAATATAAAAGGTAAGTGACCATTCTAATGATTTATCCTAAATTAAATTACTCAGGCACATAAATAGAACAATAAACATTATTTTTATTCATAGTTTTAATTTTTATAGAGATAATATTAAATTTTCGCATATCATTCAATACATATTACGTACCCACAAATATCCTTACTTTTGACAAAACTAACTTTTCAAATACCAAATGAGGACTCTCTATTTATATTTGAGCTCTCTCTCAATTAATAGTCTAGATCGTTTTACATCAACGGCTAAGATCTACCAAATTAATATAAAATCTCCTAAATCAAGGAAACTTAATCCAATTACATCAATTATCAGGATTCTTTCCTTGGATAGGTGTTCACACCGGATATGATAAGATTCCCCCACAATATCTTCATGATTTGTTGTCTCTTCCATATTTACCGAGCTCCTGTGATCATCTTCGGATTTGATGCCACTTTTTTTTTTCTGCACGACCAATGTGAACAGGCTCCATAATATTCTTCAAGTGATGAGTCAAGTCACACTTAAAGTGTCTAAAAACAATATTCTTATATATTTCAAACACATACAACACATTTTAAGGCTTCTTCTTTGCCATAAGACTTAATTGTAAAATTTTAATTACAAACTTTAAGATGGTGTTTGAATAAAATAACACTCTAATCTAAAAAAATCAAATCAAATAGTGTCGGGTATCGAATATAGAAAGATAAAAAATTCTTTTATTAAAAATTAAAATTTAGGCCATTTCTCAAATAATTACACTTAACATGTGTTCTTTTTTAACCTTAATTTTAGTAAAACAGTTTGGAAGTTACCTGCATATCACAGGTGATCCGTTCTTAATGCCAAATTTCCTGCTTCAATGGACAGCCTCAATGCCTTAATACAATGTCCTTAAAATCCACAACTTTACTGTTCTCTCTCAATCTCATTGAACAAAAAACAAAGACAAAAATAAAACAACTTTCATCAACACATACACCAGTAAAAGAAAAACATGGATGATGCAGAGAAAGCCGATCTAGAACGCATTTTCAAGCGCTTCGATACCAATGGGGACAGCAAGATCTCGTCGGTTGAGCTTGGGGAAGCGTTGAAGACACTCGGCTCGGTCACACCTGAAGAAGTTACGAGGATGATGACCGAG
Source organism: Hibiscus syriacus (assembly GCF_006381635.1). Lineage (NCBI taxonomy): Eukaryota > Viridiplantae > Streptophyta > Magnoliopsida > Malvales > Malvaceae > Hibiscus > Hibiscus syriacus. Next base: position 7,843 of record NW_024062315.1, on the reverse strand, counting down.
CTCGATACAGATGGCGATGGCTTTATTTCCTATGAGGAGTACCTCGCTTTCGCACATGAAAACCGTGGCCTAATGAAAGATGTTGCCAAAATATTTTAATTTAATTTTTTTATATCTTTTTGGAAAGATTCACTAATTTGTGAAACTCAGTTCTTTTTTACTTGTCATGAAGAGAGAAGTTGTTGGTAGCTAAAGAGTGTAGCTTCATGTATTTATCTTTTTATTTTGTGTGTTTATTTGGGTAAGTTTATCTATGAATGATCTGCAATATCATAAATCAATTTTTCTTTTATATTACATGCATTTACATTTATGTGATGGTGTTCTATTTCCATTAATTTATATAAAAAAATTTAGTTTTACACAGTGCAGTAAGATTTTATCCCTATGTATATATATTTGGTATGCTTAGTCCTTGTGGGTGTGGGATGACATAGACCCTATTGGTAGCATTTTTTGGGTTAAAACTATAACTTGTCACTTACCGTATGATTTAAATATTTTGAAGGTAAGTTTTAAATTGTAATGATCAAGTATTGGTCTTTATATAATTGTAAAAGCATTACCTTCTTCTTATAATTAAGATAACTGCAATGACTTGTATAGAAAATTATATTTAGGGTTTATCTGATTATGCAGCAAAGTCAAATACTGAAACTTCTTAGTTGTTTAATGATTACAATTGGCCTCCTTTATTAAAGGAGTGTACACACCAAGAATTGGGATTAGACAAACAGGGAGGACTCGTAATTGTTGAACATTATTTCTTACATTTGTTGTTGGGTCTCCCTCAAACTCAATTCTTTATTTCAAAGCTCATATATGTATTGATTATCTCTCTTCTGGGTTTGGTCAAGGCTTGATTTTTCTCCTCAGGTTTAAGCTTCAATTAAGGCTTGGGTGCTAATAGTAGTGGTTTTAAGGTTCTGTTGGCTGTAAATTTGGGTTTTATTGGAACTCCCTGTTTATTCTTTTCATTGATTATTTTGGTGTTCTTTTTTGGAAAAAAATCTGCCTTTGTTGTTGCAGATTCGACTTCAAAAATCTGCCATTTCATTCAACTCTTATGGAAATGTGTAAATTTGCTTGTGAACTTACGATGGTTTATTGGTTCTTGAAGGTGATGTGCTTTCCGGAACATCATCAAGTGGAGTTCACCATGCTGGTGTCCTTGAAAGTTGGTTTGGAGAACACTGGTGAAACGGGCGTACCTTTGTCCTCCTTGTAACTACACTGGGTATCTTCTCTCCATTGGCATGTTTCAAGCGGATTGGCCAGTGTCTCGGTTGTCCTTTTAGAATCTAGCAGCTAACTTTTGCTCATCTTTACATTTTATTATAGCATTTGAACTCTCAGAACCTCATACTTCGTATTGCATGCTAACTGTATAGTTTACCGCGAATAACGAACAGTTATCGCTTCTCTTTCTTGCAGATTCCCTAAGATTTACGTCGGCCTTATCAGTTGCTCTGGCAGTTGTGTTTCTTTTCATTACCGTGGGAATAGCAATTGTCAAGCTAATCGGTGGAACGATACTGATGCCTAGATTGCTACCTGATGTCACTGATTTGACCTCATTCTTGAATCTCTTCACAGTAGTCCCTGTTTTAGTCACTGCATATATCTGCCACTACAACGGTATGCACGTGAACAATTCGATTCTTGATGTAGCAATGTGTTTTTTAGATCCTTTAATGTTCTTGTGTGCTTAATTTTGCAGTTTACAGCATAGATAATGAACTGGAAGACTCTACCCAGATAAAACCTGTTGAGCAAACAGCACTTGCTTTATGCTCCACTGTTTACATAATGACAAACTTATTTGGGTTCCTTCTATTTGGTTATGCTACGTTGGACGATGTGCTTGCTAACTTCGATACTGACCTTGGCATTCCCTATGGCTCCCTCCTTAGTGACGCCCGTCCGTGTTAGCTATGCTGCTCACCTCATGCTAGTATTTCCCATTGTTTTCTATCCGCTGCGACTCAACATGGATGGCCTCCTATTCCCATCTGCGAGGCCATTAGCTCTGTCTAATACAAGGTTTGCTTTTACCACCGCCGGACTCATCACGGTTATCTTCTTGGGTGCAAATTTCATCCCCAGCATCTGGGATGCATTCCAATTCACTGGAGAAACTGCCGCAGTTTGCCTCGGTTTCATTTTTCCTGCTGCTGTTACTCTTAGGTGAGTTTTCAGCCTTCAATCCGATCAAATATCTGCTGCATTGTGCTTCCATGTTAAAGTGTTTTTGGCTGGCATTTCAGGGATCGCCACTCTATAGCAACAAAGGAGGACAAGATCTTGGCTCTTTTCATGATTGTGCTTGCTGTATTCTCGAACGTGATATCCGTATATAGCGATGCCTGTGCTCTGTTTAAGAAGAATTCAGGAACATAACCCAGGGAATGATCTCTCCAGAGAAGACAGATGGCCATATTTTCCCTGAAGATTACCTGATTAATGGCACCATTCGAGGTGTATTTCGAAAATATGGGGTTTGATAATAAACTATTTACATGAACATGGACTTCTTCCAATGTATAAAGTTAGATTGTTATTGAAGTGCATGGAGATATGTCCATTATTGCACTGATACATGCCTGATTCGAATCATGTTGTAGACATTAAAACAAGATGTAAAATTGCAAATTTATCGTAATCTTCATGATTGTTTCTTTTATTTCTTGATTTTCAAAATATAAACCTGCTACTGCATAATTTATCCAAGCCAAGAAGAAAATGCGTTACTCGAGATTTGACCAATAAACAGAATACCGTCTCATAGAAGAGATCAAATTCATTAATTTCAAACACCATTTCTGAAAATTTTAAAACATTTCCATTAACATTTAATTCAACACACTGGTACATTCTCATTTTCCAATTTAGGTTGAGGGGTATTCAAATGATAAATCTCCTCATTTAAGCATATTATATCCTGAGAATTTGACTTCCAAAACCCATTTTGGAACACTAGGTGTGAAATTCATCACCCTGAAGAGTGCTTCTAAAAAGGCTTTGCTTAAAAGTATTTATTCTTCAAAGCTTTACTTAGTCTCATATACATCATCTTGAACTTGTAATACTTACATGATATTACCTAATGAAATAACAGGGTTTGAGTGGAGGCAGGAAACTAAACTAAACCAAACCTCCAAAGTTACAGAGAAATTTGCAGCACTATTGAAGCTTTACACGCCATCAGCATCTTCCACAAAATATTATACAAAGTGCAAAGCAGCAAACTCCTTACTGGGATTTTCTTTTTCTTCGTGATAGGAGTTAGCTCTTTCGTCCGTCGTACATATTCGGAAGAGGAGAGGACAACCGGAGGTAGCACAAACCATGGGGTCGCTCTAAGGTCTAGGCTCGGATGAATGCACCAAACATATGAGATTAGTTGAAAAAATAGGGTGAGTCTAACACGTCTCTTAGATCAAAATCTCCCCTTTCAGGTATGGGAGGAAAACACAACGTAGGGAAAGACTGCTGAAAGCTTTCCAACAACTGAAAAAAGTCGCCAAAAAATTATAAATAAAGAGGTGGGAGAAAAACACTATTCTGCATAAACTTGTTTTATATAAATTCAATGTTAAAAGGCAAAAGAAGTTCGAAATTTTTGGATAATATCAACTAGCATGTATTTATGAATTATGTAAATCAAACTAATGAATGGTGATCATAGTCCAATATTTTTTTTCAAAATAATGAACGAACCGTTAATCATGCCAAAGCTCACAGTCCAAGGATGGTCTTAATCTAGTTACGGCAAAGACTTGTAAAATATAAAGTGAAAATTTAAGCCAAATTACCATGCACAAAAGAAAAAAAGAAACAGAAACTAAAATGTCAGGAAACTTACATTCTCTAATATTGGTATTTCATAGAGCTCAATAAATTTTTCTCTTAGTATCCTGTTCATTGTATCTACATCACTTGCATGTGTCCAGTATGAATCATGAACTCCTGTAAACATATATGTAGCACTATAGTAATTTGAAATTGATCATTAGAATGACAATGTGAAATACCAAAATACCATTAAATCAACTACAGTACCTGCAAAGGTTAAGCCTGCCTTTTTACAGGCAACCGCAGTCATCATCATATGAGAGCCATCCAGGGAGTGAACAAAATTTGGTGGGAAAGCCGTCCTCTGTCGTTTGACCATTATCTATTACAGAAATGAATCATCCAGTTTAACATTTGGGCAAACTTCATACTCAATAACATGAAGTGGATGCACAATGTTAAATTTATTAGGGTGAAGATAATAAGGGCGTCATGTTATGTTATAGAATTTAAACAGCTGAAAATTGGCATAGCAATTCATGTGGATAATAAATTTCAGAAATATTGATAAGAGAAACTCATACAGTGCAATCTAAATGTTAAATTTATTTGTGCAAGTTAAATTCTAGATCCAAATTTATGCAAAAAATGAGTTACAAGGTCAACAAATAAATTTCAATCTTACTCTAAATCTAAATCAAAGGAGCATAATTGGATAAGAAAGCAACAAGCTCATTGTGCCTGTCCCTCTTTAAGAATCCGTATCATAACAGTTAACTCATTATGCATAAATTCCTCTGGCCACTACTATGAAAAAATGATAAAAGTTAGCCCCACTGCAATACGAAAAGCTGGTTCATACATGATAAAAAAAAAGTGAAGCTCTAACAACTTACGTCTAACATAATAGTGTAACTTGTACTATCTTGGCACTAAAAATCCAGTGATTCTGGTATTAATACTTTCAGTCATCAAACCAGGTTGTCTTGCAATCTTTGTTTGTGCTGTGTTCGGTGATTTACCAAAGCAAGAGCATGCAGACTTCAGCAAGCAATATCTAAACAGAAGTATAAACTGTAAAATTGAGATAGGTTAATAAGTACCTTTTCAGTTTCACGTTGCAGAGTTAAAACCTGAAGGGAAGTCTTTATCTGCCAATTCCACATAAAGAAGTTAAAATAAGTAGGAGTATTAGTGTTATTATCAGATTCACTTCTGTTTTGGTAATAAAGTTATTAGCAAATTCTATGTTTTTACAGACATAAATGTTCAATTCAAATACTCACAAGATGCCTTCCTAACACTCGATATGGTTGTACAACAGGAAGTCCAAGTGGAGTTGTCCAGCTCACTGGCTGATTTTCAGATGCAATGATCTGCTCAGATTCAACATTTTAAGCTAAAAACCATCCAATAATTTTTGAAGTGTATAGCAAATAGAAGATCGGAGAAATACAGGCAGGGAGAAAGGTACAAGAGGGTCAGAAACACACCTTTGCACATTCACCAAGCCATCTCATGATATCACGTGCAGCTTGAAACATCTCACCTAAGGCAGTTAACGTTGTCTATTCGACAAATAAATATGATTTTATCATTAAATTGAGAGTGCAGGTGAAAGTATAATTTCATTTATTGAAACTAATTGAAGATAAAGTAGAAGTTAGCATTCCTTACCTTAGCAGCATAACAAGAAGCAACAAAGAGCTCTCTGTCGTCTGTAATTACACCACGTTCCTTCAACCTCCTCTTGATTTGATCTCGTGCCCCGATATAAGTTACACCATAGACTGAGGTCATCACTGTTTGCTTCACCAGTTTCCTATCCACCTAGTTAATAAATTTTTTGGGCATTAGAATCAACTACCATACTAACTAGCTCCCAGTCAAGATGGCCATAAATTCAGCAAGTTCCCAATGCCATACTTCCCTTATGAATGATTATAGTTCACAAGAAAGAAACAAAGTTGCACTTTTTTTTTGGTAAACTATAATATTTTTGCAAATATCATACAAGGAATCCATAGAATACCTGGTTAACCAATATTTTTGCAAGAGATGCGTCTGGAAAAACTGCAGGATCCTTTTGCGCATCAATCCGCATGATACCAAGCACTCTACATTCAGAATGAGTTCTTTTGTTATTATATTGTAATATTAAACTAAACAAAGAATATACATAAAATGGAAGGTATAGCATAATCATCCTGCTGGATATACATCAGTAAATGTGTATCAATGCATTCAATATTAGCTAAACTTTTCTTAGCAGTTCTTCATTTTAAGCAGTAAAAATGCAATTGAGTACAAGAATCTTTTAAGCTGAATAAAACCTAATATAGTTGTTCTCTTATGGTAAGCTTAAATCTACCAAGAGAGTTTAACTTTCATCTATTAGTTAAAGGATAACTAAGAACAATAATTTCAATAGATTTTCTCCAAAAGGACACAGCAGCGTAACTAGTTTTCCTCTTCCATTTTTTTCACTTCTTACTGCAGGTGCCTTTTTTTTGGGGGGGGGGATTGCAATCAAGAACTCAAACCAGATGATAAGGATCAATCAATCCTTAAAAAGGTTTTTCTAGAAACAACATAAAAATGGCTTACCTAGCAGCTATTCCTGAGTAAACATCTGCTGGTTTTTCACCTGCAACTAGATTGACTGCAGCTGCTCCCAACTGTAAGTTAATTTTTAAATTCAAAATCATAAGCAGAAATAAAAGATATAATAACTTCAACAATGATTTCTGGCTTAAAAAAAGGATACCTTGTCTCTGCCAAGTGCAGCATAGTGTTGTAAACCATTGCAGGAACCATCCTACAGTAAGGAAATAAAAAAGCAACAGGTAAGGAATCAGCTTATAGGCTAAAAAGAGCAGGCAGCAGGTGGAAGTTGAGAGTAAAGAAGAATTGTCACTGTATATACAAAAGGAGGTAGGATATATTATCGATAAAATGAAATATAAACTCAAATATTCCTCATTCCAAGCATTTTTTGAATAATATTACTCAAATTGATGGGAACATTTTTAGCAAGTCACTAAACAGCCAGTAGAAAAGAACCAAAAAATGTTCCACATAGCTTAGGCAATAGAAACCTGAAAAATAAATAAAACCACAGTTACAGTTCTATAGGCATATGAATGAAACAGATTGATATTCCATCATGTAGCTCAATTATATATGGTTTGTTCTTTTCTGTTTATTCAAGTCTGCATTTGCATATGTTTGTATGGCAATCAACATATGTACGTCTAAATGGAATATATATATCTATACTGACAACCTACAGATGAACTACTCAATTCATCTAGTTCCTCTAATGAATGATCTGGTCTAATAATTATGCAGAAAAAATATCTGGGCGTTAGGGGGAGTGGGAGGACAAATGAAGGAACCTGATGCACAGGTATATGGGAAACAAATGTCTCTGGAGAGGAGCTTCTTAAAGCTTCTGCGAGATCAATGCACACAGCTAAGCACTGAAATGGATCTTCTGCTTTTAACCACCAGCGCCTTCCTTCAAGTGGTCTGTCTGCAGAGTCGAATATATCATCTAGATGATTCTCAGTGAAAGCCAGTCGACCATCAAGAGACAGTTTGTCCACCCCACCAGCATATAGATTCGCGAGATGTATTTTCAGCCAGCGTAAGCCAGATCTTCCAAGAGGGCGACCCTCTGCAAACTCCAAAACACCCCGACAAAGATCTGAACCAAGATGATTCAAATAGGGGTGCATGGGATATGCACGTCCTCGGAAATCTAGATTGTGTGGGTAGTAGAAACCTTCTTCATCTTTCAGTTTCCGAGCTACCTGCTCATGGTTTTAAAGAGTTGGAATAAGTCTGATTTTGTACTAAACATGCTAGCAGCATATAAAGGTCAAGAGAACATACAGCAAGTTTAAGCTCTATATCACAACGCTGTGAATGCCTCTCTCTGTTTTCCTTTTTCACAGATTTGACTTTCCACTTCCATTTCTTAAGCAATGCTTCATCCTCAGTATCAGGCTTTTCTGGTGAGGGAACCTGCAATATTTGAGGATTA